>NW_007247012.1:4365-16692 GCF_000164805.1 Carlito syrichta | reverse complement strand
GAATGCTGCAAGGACTATGGAGCCCTGCAATTGGGGCTTCGACATGGGCTTTAGGTAGTCATAGGTGAAGTCCGTATAGGGGTATTTTTACTATAAAGGCTATTATGCAGGCTAACCAGAGGATGTTATTTGACCAAGAGTTGGGAAGGCTCGGTATAATAAGAGTGTTGATTGTTATATTTAGTGTTCCTAGAAGATTTTGGGTGTAAATAAGAGCGATGAGTAAGGGGAGGGATCCAATTAGTGTGTAAAATAAGAAATAAAGGCCGGCGTTTAGTCGTTCTGTTTGGTTTCCTCATCGTGTAATAATAATTAGTGTGGGGATTAAAGTCGCTTCGAATAGAATATAGAAGAAAATTAATTCTGTGGCTGTGAAAGTCATGATTAGAAAAGTTTGGAGTGTAATTAGCATGGAAATATATAGTTTTTTTCGTGTGAGTGGTTCTTTTGATAAATGATTTTGGCTGGCTATAATTATCAGGGGAAGTAATCAGGTGGTTAAGATCAGTAGTGGTGTTGATAAAGAGTCAGTGGAGAAAGTGGTTGAGAAGTTTGTACTAATATTGTGAAAATAGTCTAATAGAGAGAGTGTGGTGAAGCTAATTACCAGACTGTGGGCTGTAGTATTAATTCAAATGGTATGTTTTTTAGAATATCATGTTAATGGAATTATTATAAGTGTTGGTAGAATGATTTTTAGCATTGTAAAAGGCTTAAGTTTTGTACATAATCCAGACCATATGTATTTGACACCATTACTAGTAGGGCTAGACCTACAGCGGCTTCACAGGCTGCGAAAACTAGAGTATAATTGGAATTATATTAGCCAAGGTGAAGTGAAGATTTAGAATTGTTAATGAAGTCATGATAAATATTGAGAGTATTATGCCTTCTAGGCATAGTAGAGAAGATATGAGATGTGAGCGATATATCAATATGCCTAGAAGTGATGTTAAAAAAGCAAGGATAAGGTTAATATAGATGTATGGCATTTTGGTAATTATGCGTTGTGCATAGTCTAATGAGTCGAAATCATTTATTTTAGTTAAACTAATCACCATATTCAGTTCATTCAAGTCCTTTTTGGACTCACTCATATGCGAGGCCTAGGGCTAGAATAGTAATAAGGGCTAGGGCCATAGTTAGTATAAGGTTAAGGTTCGTTGTATGGGTGGCTCAGGGAAGAGGAAGGAGAAGAGCAATTTTTAAGTCAAACAGGAGAAAAGTAATAGCAACTAGGAAGAATTTTATGGAGAATGGCAGGCGAGCTGATTCTGTTGGGTCAAAGCCACATTCATAGGGGCTGGATTTTTCTGTATATATATTTAGCTGTGGGAGTCAGAATGCAATTGAAACCAGGAGTAGTGCGAGTGTTATATTTGTAATTAGGGATAAAATTAAATTAATTATTCCTTCCTGGGTTATACCAGGGCTAATTGATTGGAAGTCAATTGTACTAATTAATACTAAAGGGATAGGACCCTCATCAATAGATAGAGACGTATAAGAATAGTCAGACTACGTCTACAAAATGTCAGTATCAGGCGGCGGCTTCAAACCCGAAATGATGGTTTGATGTAAAGTGGAATTTTAATTGTCGAAAGAAACAAATGGTTAGAAAAGTCGAACCAATGATAACATGGAGCCCGTGAAAGCCTGTGGCTATAAAGAAAGTCGACCCATAGACACTATCGGAGATGGTAAAAGATGTTTCAAAGTATTCTGATATTTGAAGCAGGGTAAAGTAAATGCCTAATATAATAGTAATTGATAGGGCTTGAAGTATTTGTTTACGATTGCCTTCTAGCAGGCTATGATGGGCTCATGTAATGGAAACGCCTGAGGCCAGTAAGACGGATGTGTTTAGTAAGGGTACTTCTATAGGATTTAGAGGATAGATACCTGCTGGGGGTCAGCAACCTCCTAGTTCGGGAGTTGGTGCTAGACTGGAGTGGTAAAAGGCTCAGAGAAGCCTGCGAAGAAGAATACTTCTGAGATGATAAATAGGATTATACCATATCGAAGACCTTTTTGTACAATTGATGTATGATGGCCTTGAAAGGTTCCTTCTCGAATAATATCGCGCCATCACTGATATATGGTTAGTGTATTTGTAGTAAGGCCTAAAATTAGGAGTATAAGGGAGTTGAAGTGAAATCATATAATAAGACCTGATGTTATGAGAAGAGCTGAGAGAGCTCCGGTTAGTGGTCAGGGGCTGGGGTTTACTATGTGATAGGCATGTGTTTGGTGGGTCATTATGTATTATCATGTAAATAAAGGCTTACTAGAGTGTAAACACATAGGCTTGAATAAGGGCTACAGCTAGTTCTAGGATTGTTAGTAGTATAAGAATAATAAATGTTGTTGATGCTGCAATGGTGTTAATTGATGATAGGACTAGAGTAGCTCCTCCAATTAAGTGTATGAGTAAGTGGCCTGCTGTAATATTGGCAGTCAGTCGTACGGCTAGAGCTATTGGTTGAATGAAGAGGCTAATTGTTTCGATGATAATTAGTATGGGAATCAGGGGGAGGGGGGTTCCTTGTGGGAGAAAGTGGGCCAAAGATGCTTTGGTTTTGTGGCGGAAGCCGGTGATTACTGCCCCTGCTTACAGAGGAATTGCTATACCTAAGTTTATTGATAATTGAGTAGTTGGTGTGAAGGAGTGGGGTAATAGACCTAGTAGGTTTGTAGATCCGATAAATAAAATCAGGGAGATTAATATTAGAGACCAGGTTCGGCCTTTATTATTGTGTGTAGACACTATTTGTTTAAGTACTAGTTGAATTAGTCATCGTTGTAGGGAGATAAATCGGTTACTGATTAGACGGGTTGAGGTTGGAAATAAGATAATTGGAAATGTAATAATTAGTACTACTACTGGTAGACCTATTATTGTAGGGGTAATGAAAGAGGCAAATAGATTTTCGTTCATTTTAGTTCTCAAGGGGATTTAAGCGTTTGTAATTTAATATCTGCTAAGCTTAGGTTAAGGGGATAAGCTAGTTTTGAAATATTTAGTTGAAATAAAATGAAAAGAGTTAGTATTATGGCTAAAATAGTAGCGAATCATGTTGATGTGTTTAGTTGAGGCATTTCACTGTGGAAAGGTTCAATTCTTTCGATCTTTAACTTAAAAGGTTAATGCTATGCGAGCTTCACAGTGTTAATTAAGTTATTGATGCCGATCAGTCTTCGAAATATTTTAATGGTACTAATTCTAGGACAATAGGTATGAAGCTGTGGTTTGACCCACAAATTTCTGAGCACTGACCATAATAGAGGCCCGGTCGGGTTGATGTGAGTGTAGTCTGGTTGAGGCGTCCGGGAATGGCATCAGTTTTTAAGCCTAGGGAGGGTACAGCTCATGAATGAAGGACATCTTCTGATGAGATTAATATTCGAATTGGCACTTCTATGGGTAGAACTACGCGGTTATCAACTTCTAGTAATCGAAGTTCTCCTGGTTTGAGGTCTGTGGTGGGGACTATATAGGAGTCAAAATTCAGATCTTCATAGTCTGTATATTCATAACTTCAATATCACTGATGTCCTATGGTTTTGACAGTTAAAAGTGGATTATTAATTTCATCTATTATGTAAAGGATCCGTAGGGAAGGAAGGGCAATTAAGATAAGGATGATAGCTGGTAGAATGGTCCACACTGTCTCTACCTCTTGGGCATCTATTGTGCTTGTGTGGGTTAATTTGGTTGTTAATATTAGGGTGATGATGTAGAGTACTAACGAGCTAATTAGGAAAACGATTATTAGGGTATGATCATGAAAATGAAGTAATTCTTCTATAATAGGGGAGGTAGCATCTTGGAAGCCTAATTGGAGAGGATGTGCCATAAAAATACACAGGAGTTTAACCTGTAATTTAACTTTGACAAAGTTATGTAATAGTTTTACTAGTACTTTATTATGAAGAAAGACATAGTAGTTATGGAGTTGGCTTGAAACCAATTTTTGGGGGTTCAATTCCTTCCTTTCTTGTAGTAGATTACGCTTTTACGTAGGTAGGTTCTTCAAATGTGTGATAAGGTGGTGGGCAGCCGTGAAGTCATTCAAGGTTTGTAGCAGGTAGTTCGACTGCTAATACCTCTCGTTTTGAAGCGAAGGCTTCTCAAATTATGAAAGCTATCAGTATTACTGCGGTTAGAGAGATAAATGAGCCTATAGAAGAAACGGTGTTTCATATAGTATATGCATCTGGGTAGTCTGAGTATCGACGGGGCATACCAGATAGTCCAAGGAAATGTTGAGGAAAAAAGGTTAGATTGACTCCTACAAATATAATTGCGAAATGGATTTTGGCTCATGTTGAATGAAGGGTAAATCCTGAAAATAAAGGGAATCAGTGAACAAAGCCTCCTATAATTGCAAAGACTGCACCTATGGATAAGACATAGTGAAAGTGTGCTACTACATAATAGGTATCATGGAGGACGATGTCAAGTGAGGAGTTGGCAAGGACAATCCCGGTCAGACCTCCGACGGTGAATAGAAAAATGAAGCCTAGAGCTCATAATATAGCAGGAGATCATTTAATGTTGCCTCCGTGTAGGGTAGCTAATCAGCTAAATACTTTTACGCCAGTTGGAATAGCAATAATTATGGTAGCAGATGTGAAGTATGCTCGAGTATCTACATCTATCCCTACTAACCCAGTTATAACCCAGTTATAACCTTCCCAGTTATAACCTTCCCCTTTTCTACTCTTCTCTGTTCTTGTGCCATAAAAAGGAACTCATCTAATAACTTTCGTTTTCACTTTGTGGAGAAGGGAGAAAACTCTGTAGATAGATCTTGGGGAAAATAATGTCATCTATAGTGGAGGTGAAGAAGTGGTGAGGCCATTGACTCAAACAAGCAACTCTGCACTCAGGAAATGAAGCAAATTACGTTCATAGGACCTCACTAGTTATGTCTCTGAAAAATTTCTCAGTTCAACAAGGAGTAAATGGAGAGCCTTAATTTTATGTCGCATATTTACTAAATTTGGTATTAATTGCTATGAAAATCTCTATAAACTTAGTAGGCAGAATCAAAATATTTGTGTTTATTTATAGTCCTAGAAGTCAAAAGTCCAAAATATTTCCTACAGAGTTAAAGTAAAGGTTTACATAGGATTGGGTTTTTTGGAGACTCCAGCAGAGAATGTTCCTTGCCTCTTCCAGTTCTTAGGGTTTCTTGGTGAGCAGCCAAATATCTTTTCCATTCAACCTGGTGCTTCCAATATCACCTTTCCTCCCCATGTTGGTCTTGAGCTACTTGCTCACATCATAAGTATCTTTGAGATTATATTTAAACACACCCACATATTGAGGATAATCTTCCCATACAGGATCCTAGATTTGATTGCATCTGTAAAGCCTCCTTGGCCCTACATGGTAAAAGTCACAATTTCTATAGATTAAGATATGGGCATCTTTGAGTGGGAGACTATATTCAACTTTCTACAACTAGCATAAATATAAATATACTAAAAAACAATGAAAAACATATGGTCAGATAACCAGATATTAAAATATCTCATATTGGCTGTACTCACAGCACATTTCCAACACACACACACACACACACACACACACACACACACACACACACACACAAACTTTACAAGAGCTCATTAAACAACATATACATTGTGTCCACCCAGCCACATACCTGGAAAAAAACAAAGAAACCTATATTTTGGGACATTGACCAAGAAATAGACTGTGATTACATTAGTATCTTGAACACAGCAAGCAACCAAGTTTTACCGATAGGTGGAATACTAGCTATATTGTTTTAATTTGAATTTAATTTAATTGAAATATTTAAGATGCAAGTATGATACGAGGTCAACTCATATTCCCCAGAAGGAGGAGAAAGCCGTCTTTTGGTCTCCATAACCCAAAAAGGTACAGGCTGAAGCATGCAATGGTAAACCACTGGAGTGTGCTTTTGCCAGCAAGAAGGAGGCAAAGCCTGCAAGCTGATGTTCCCTCATGGAGCAAAAGTCTGAAAAAAGGTCCTAAAACTCTGGCCTCTAATAACTAACTACCTTCTGAAACACACAGGAATTTTCTCCCCATCATTCCCAACTATTCTCAGCATCAAATGTTCTCAGGTTTATGTCTATAACTCTCATCCCTTCGTTTTCCATTCCATACTGCCTTTTCCTCAAAAACACAGACATGTCCATTAACTCATCCTCAAACATTAGATCTTTACATTTTAACTGCACAGCACATACATTTCTCAAATTTGCTTTTTCTTAACTTCATGTTTTCAACATCACAGTCTCTAGCTCACATGAGTAATCTGCTCTTGTAGAAATCTGGTTCGCATTAACAACACATGAAGCAATCATACAAGCACTTCTCAACACCTCTTTGTTCCCAGTTCCTAACTCAGTTTACATAAAAGGCTGCACGATCTCTCTTATCTATGTGTTACAAGTTTAGTCTTTAACACTTTCATCATCTCTGCAGATCTCAAAAATTACTCAGATCCGTGCAGTCTTTCATATAAAGCAAAGCCCTGTGGGGTAAGTGCATACACATCAATAGCCCATGCCATACAGATAACAGGATACATGGAAAGTGAATACCTATACATGTACAGAACTACGCGGCAAATACTCAGACATATCACTCTCAGGCAACTTCACAAAAAATGACGATCTCACTCCCTGCACTCATTACATAAAGTTGCCAAAAACACAGATAAACACAGACATGTACATACATCAAAATATTCTCACGAAAGATGACAAACTAAGTAATAGTGCAGACACACTCTAAATTTCACCATGTTCACACCAAAATGGCACGTGAAATACTCTTCAGCAATCTCAGAGAAAAACTAAACATATTTCCAGAAGTAATAGCTTGGTCATAGTATTAATAGAGGTTTATAAACTGAGAAAAGGTGGTGGGTTGATGAGTTATTTTGCTACGAACTTGAGTATGCCATGTGCTTACTGAAGCTTGTGAAATTCAAATCATATCCCCTTCCATTGGAAATGTAGATTAAAGGAAGTAAGAGAAGCAAACTGGGTATCTGCATGACATCTCGAAATCCATGAAATACCCTGAATTGATTCCAAAACTACACAAATGATGACATGCAAAACCGGTCAAAATTAAAGGACGGGGACAATTCTGAGATAGGTTGTGAGTATGGTGGATGGAGACGAAAAACTAGTCACAGCCCTGTATGTTCAGGGAACACTGACAAAGCTGACACGACAGACCAAGTCAAGTGACAACTGTGCTAAGAGTCAGCAGGCATCCAAGAGAGGAGACATGACCAAAGTTGAAAGTTGCAGGCTAAAGCCAATCCCGGATCTGACTGGAAGATCTTACTGACACTGAGAACCTGTGAGTTTTCCTAAGACTGGGGAACAGCAGAACTCTGGCAACAAAGACCAGAAGGGAACATATCTGAAGGTGATGCTGAAGAGAGGAGGTGCCATTCAATGGATTCTTTCTGGCGAATTCTCATTTCAGATAAATACAAATAATAATAACAAAGAACATGGGCACCTTCCCATGTAGGCCTGCAAGGTTTGAAGTTTCTGATACTACAAAACAACACATGCCGCCACAGGTAATCCAGCCACACCCAAGCACATCATTCCAACCAATATTTTGGATAAGAAGATTTTGGACCTTTAAAGTCACTGAATCATAATATTCATGAGGAGAATGCCATGTGTGTTATTGGACATAGTATTTTTTGATTGCCTCATTAATGCAAAAAAAATTCACGGACCTTATTCTCCTTCTTTTCCCCAGAGTTAATATGAGAATTTCCCATTATCGTGTGCGTTTCTTGGTCCAAGACATCAAGAAGACATCCAAAGACTCAAACTCTGACTATGTGACCTGTGTCTCCTTTTTTAACAAGCGCATCCATAGAGGTATAGGAATAAAGGAGCAGTAGGACAAGAATGCAGGTCCAAAGGTGGGATGGAAAGATGAGCTAGAATTGGAATTAAGCTCATTTACTTCACATCTCACATCAATGACCCCTTCTTTTGAGGACTACCCAGGGTCTCTGTTTCCACTGAATGAGCAGAATTGAACTATGTACACTTGACTATTTCCATTGGAGGAGACTCCTACATGATACAAAGAGAAAAGATAAAACTTCAGGAGAAAAGTAGAAGCACATTTTTAGAAGAGGTGTCTTGGGCAGGTATGTGAAGTTTTCATTTGATACCTCCAGCACCATGTCCAGTTTAGGGGACCTTCAAAAAATTTTATTACTTTATTTATCTAGCTAGCTAGTGTCCAATCCACTTAACTATATACGCCTATTTATATCTACACCACTGACTCTCTCTTTATCTCTTTCAATATAGAATTAATATAAACAAATAGGTTGATATACATATATAATTCTCCATAGGACATTCTAATATTATTTTTGCATAATTTCTCCAAAAGGAGAATGGAGCTAATGATATAATAAAACATTTAATTTTTAGTGACTGCATATTGTCTTTTAGGCATGATTCACAATTTCCAATATTCTGTCTACATCATCAAAAATATCACACATGGGATACCCAGTCTAATTGACACATCCTCTCCACACATAATTTTCATAACTTCCTTTTAATTTTTGTTTGGAAGGTTTGAAAGGGAAAAATCACATTAACTTCCAGGAAAGCAAGTCCCATGTTGGGAACACGCCACGTATATTTTTTAAATAAACAGTTCAAATGACTTTTCTCAATTTTCTGGAATATTATTCCCCAGAAATTCACTATGCTGAAGAGCATGCCCTTAGACATGTCTGATAATCCCAGATCTGTCTCAGACCTCAGAAAAGAGTTTATCTGCCTCAGAATACTTACCCTGTGACTCCTTTCCAAGAACATTCTTTGATATAAGTATAGGTATGTAGACCAACTGTGAAATCTGGGCTGAGACAGGAGGGGCAACAGAGTTGCTCATCCCAACTCTTCCTAAGGTTACTTTCCTGCTAAGTCAGGAAAGGGCTTCAGGCAGAGAAACTAGGACTGAGGCCTCTGGGGAGGGAAAGAATAGGACATGTGCCTTCAAGAACAGCAGAATCTCCTCAGCATTAACCTCCAACATGTGAACACTGGGGCCGCTGTGCGAAGACAGTGGAGTGTGCTGATGAATGAATGGACATTTACTGAGAAGCAGCCTCCTTGGATTGGCACAAACTCATCATTTATCCTCCTTTATACCAAGCATGGCCTTATTTCTCTTTCCTTTTACTTAATCTCAAATACACATCCCTCTACTCTACATCTTTTCCCTTCTCCAGTACAATGACATAGATACACTCCTCCACACTCTTTCCTGCATAAGATCAATCTCTGACTCATTCTGCTGCATAATAATCTCATAAATACTTAACATTCCTTCACCCAGACAATCTGTGTATCCTCCTTATGCTGGACCAGACTAGAAAACATTTATGTCCTTAAGAGAATGCACTTTCATATGTGGTTTTTCTCACCACATGTCACTTCATCCACAGTTCTTCAGCCCTTCCTAAAGCTGCACAACTGCAGATCTCGTACGCATTTCCTCTGAAACATACTTACTGTCTCATATGAAAACAATGTGAAACAAAGAACAAGTACATACCTGTACATGTTCAGTGCATCATCACACTGCAAACACATGCACACACTCATCAACATCCCCTTTCACCAATACCAGAAATACTCAGCAGATATGTCCCAGGAAACACATACAACTTCTTGAAATGTACCGCCTACTCATTACACAGACATCCCAGTACACACCTCAAATAAGACATGCCGTAACAGAATTCAGAAACATCACACATACATACATTTCCACTACACATATCCCCATACAAGGGCATTCTCCTGGCCATCTTAATGCTTGTAGACTTCACATACACTATTCACATCTACGCTTGAAATTTTCTTTCATAGGTTCTCATCGAGAAACCCCTTATCCTGGGTTCTCTGCTATCCCTCAACCCCAGGTCCTGGAGGAAAGTGAAACTTCCTCCGGAGGCTCAGATAATTCTCCTTCTTATACATATACAGAAGATTCATCGAAGTCCTCAGTAGACATTAAAGCGGAAAGGACCATGAAAATCTACTATACAGAAGTCCCATTAAAAAGGGGTGTGGCTTTTTTGGAGGAGGAGACAGAGCAAGTATTGGAGCCCCCCCCAAAGAAGTTTAAATTTTAAAAAATGACCTACCAGGAGAAGATCCGGGAAGAACCCTCCATCTCGTATACATCAACAATGGACCTCCTCACTGACAGTGAGTCTGGCTTCGATAACCACACTCGAGGAACTTGAGGAGGTTGAGGGAAGAGCAGAGGCACCAGCTCCAGAGGTTTGTTCCAGGGCCAAGACGCCCAAATGACTGGTGGCTGTAGAGAGCGTCGTCAGGTGCATTGGCTACTGTCGGGTCTTTACAAACTTGGAGGTGCTAAAGAATTATGTGGAACATGGAGTCAGTCAGGGTTTCAGCTGTCGTGCCTTCCACCGTGCCTACGACTGGCTGAGGAAGAAAAGGAAGGAGACTGAGAAAGAAGAGAGGAAATCAGGTCAATGTCATCTAGAAGCAAAAAGAAAACACATACATCATGGGAACATTCTCATGTAATTAGAAAATATTCAACTAACAGAAATTGGGTTCACTCTTTCAAGATAAACCAAGGGTAATGAGAGTCACAGCCCCTTCAGCTATATGCCCTAACCTAACACCAATATGAGAGGCCCAGGACAAGGCTCTGTCCCTGATGAAGGGTTGATATGATATGCAGATCAATCCTAGTCCTACGCTTTCCTGGGTGTGGCTAGGAGGACACAGCTGAGAATCTGTAACCACTAGAGAACTCACACGGAGTGGAATCTTTCTTTTCTTTTTCCTGTGACCTGTTTCCATGGCGGACACTTAGAACGAGGAGCAAAGTCTGTTTCCTCAAAGAAGTCAAAGTAACCGAGAAAGGAGGAATAGAGGATAGCCTTGTGTCCTATTTTTGTTTTATGAAAATACTTAAATGACTTGCCTTTTGGAGGACCCCTGTATTATATTTTGAAAGTTTACAGTTTTCATGTCTTATTCTTTATTTTTGTTTCAGTTTTGAATGCCTTGTTTTATGTGACAGTTCAGAGAATTTAAAAGTTGACAAAACTGCAAAGGCTTTGTAAAGCCAGGCTCATAGCACAATACATAGAATGTCACCTTTTTACTTGGGAGAATCTGTCTACCATTACATACACTGACTGTGACTGAGCCCTTTTCTCTGCAATATGGAAAGCTGCTTCACTTGTTATTCCATGTCGAGATTCACTTCTGTATGGGAGTTTAGTGCAGACCATAACTTCTGTGTCATCTTTGTGGGTGATAACTTCAACTTCAGTCCAGTTTTCAAAGCTTTCGCTATGCCACTTTTTTTTTATTTGAAAAGTGTTTACTTTGTTAAGCAGTGAGCTATGACCTTCAACCTTTTAAAATTTCTTTGCCTGCTACTCAGCTCATAACCTGATCCATATGATTTCTATGTATGGAGTTAGCAGTTGGCTCTCTTATGACACCAATAGTCATATAACCAGCATGTTTCTGTCTCTTTAATCATAGATAAGGAGTTCCCAAAATTACTACTAGGCAATGGAGTTACTGAAATCTTTCTCATGGACTGGTATAACCAAAAGTAGGGCACGAAGTACAGAGCAGAGCATGTTTTCATCCCTATTTCCCTCAAATTCTCCAGGGGTAATTGATGTGGCTTTTAATTTGAGTCAGAATTGTGCCAGGTAATTTTAAATATGAACCTAGCCCATGAGAGTTTCTATGTCTCTTCGGATCTATCTTACACATGTGCCTCTCGAGTCAAGAACTTGGTTACTCCAAATATTCTTCTTTTATTTTCAACTTTTAGTGTACCTCATTTGAAGCTCATGCATATTGAAGAATTACTTTCATAAGTCTCTTTACTAAACAAAACTCTATGCATATGAACTTTAACCTGCACCAACTGGTTTCTTTAGGAACTGTTGGCAATTTCTGGTGTGTTCTGAAAAATTATGTATATCCTCATGGTTCACTGAATTTTGTTAATTGTACCAGAAACAAAAATAAAACTTTTTTCCCCTTACCAATTTCATTTTTGGCATCTCCTATCTATTCTTGTGTTCTATTTAATTAAATAAAGTATAAAATAAAACATAATAAAATAAAATACATTTTTTTAAAAGTTTACTACTTTCTACACTGGCAAGCACAGATTTACGAAAGTACGAACAACCATTTCTTTTTTTTTTTTTTTGAGTTGGAGTCTGACTCTGTCGCCCA
>NW_007247012.1:0-3794 GCF_000164805.1 Carlito syrichta | reverse complement strand
TTTAAAATTGAAAATTTAAAGAACTCATCAACATAGCATGCAGTTATCATAAATTAAATGAAACTTTAAATCTTTAATTATACTCTGCAGAGTAAACATATGAAGTTTCTGCTGTCTTAACAGTTAGTAAGCATGTACTAAAATACTAGCATTTTCTTGTACCTTAGAAAGACTACTAATATTTGAGTGAAGTACCACTACTAGGAAGTGGACTTGAGAATACAGGATATAAGGCACACAACAATAATTCCATCATGGCTTGGCCATGGTTTTGCTTATTTTATGTAGTTTGAAAGCAGAAAAAAAGTAAAAAAAAGTTGTCTATTCTGAATTGATAGACGTTAAGTTGTTAGTTAGATAAATAAACAAGAGTCTCAATGGCTCTAAATACTTTAAGAGAATTATGCAGTTATCACGAGAAGTGGGCATTCCCATCTGAGGGCAAATAAACTTGTCATTTCGAGGCAATATTTTTAGTGTATGGTCTGTAACATGTAGAGTGATTCCAAAAAGTTGGGAATCATAAATCAACGTATTTTTAAACCCCATTTTTAATGTTTCTAGGCATCTTGAACACTACTATTTTATTGTATTTTATTTTTTATGTAATAACATATTTTTTATTTTAAAATTGTGGGGTACAGTTAAGAGTTAGGTATACAAATGTGCATTGTTCAGGTACCTTTGTTGATGAGGTGTGCCCTCCTTTCCCCAGAGAGATATTGACTACCGTTCATTCCACCTCCCTTCCCCTCCCTGCTCCCCCATAGTTACCCACCACTGTCAATCCTTTCTTATAGTATTACAGTAGATGCTCAAGGTCCAGTTATGAATGAGAACATGTGATACTCAGATCTTTGTTTCTGTGAGAGATCAATCAGTATTATAGATCCTAGTTCCTTCTAGTTTGCTACAAAATTCATGACTTTGCTCTTTTTTATGGCTGCATAGTATTCCATCATGTATACCACATTTTTTTGATCCAGTCCTCTTTTGATGGACAGCATGGTTGGTTCCATGATCTTGCTATTGTGAACAATGCTGCAATAAACATGTGTGTGCAGGTATCTTTTTTATGCAGTGATTTGAGTTCTTCAGGATATATTCCCAGTAGGGGGATTACAGGGTCATATGAACGGTCAATTTTTAGAGCTTTTAGGCATCGCCACACTGCTTTGCACAGAGGCTGCACTAGTTGCACTCCCACCAACAGTGTAGAAGTGTTTCCTTTTCACTGCATCCTCTCCAGCATCTGTTGTTTTTTGAGTTATTGATAAAGGCCATTCTGACTGGGGTTAGGTGGTAACTCAGGGTCGTTTTAATTTGCACCTCCTTGATGATTAGTGAGGTTGAACATTTCTTCATGTGTCTGTTGGCCGTTTGTACGTCTTCTTTTGAGAAATGTCTGTTCACATCTTTCGCCCACTTTGTAATGGGGTTGTTTGTTTTCTTCTTTTCAGCACGTTTGAGTTCCTTGTAGATCCAAGATGTTAGGACTTTATCAGACCTGGAGTTGACAAATACTTTTTCCCAGTCTGTGGGCCGTCTCCCTGCTCTCTTGATGGTTTCTTTCGCTTTGCAGAAGCTTATCTGTTTAATAAGGTCCCACTTGTCTATCTTATCACATATGGCCTGTGCATTGCTGGTTTTGTTCAGGAATTGGATGCCAGTTTAAATTTACGTAAGGGTGTGTCCTGCATTATAGTTTGACGTTTTACATTTTGGGCTCTGATCCATTTAGAGTTAATTTTTGTCTGAGGGGATAGGTAGGATGGTTTTCTGCATGTGGTCAGCCAGTTTTCCCAGCACCATTTCCTCTCCCCAGTGGTAGGTGGTGGGGGCTTTGTCGAAGATGAGTTGGTTGGGAAATTGAGGTTTTGCTTCTGGAATCTCAATTCGATTCCATTGGCCTATAGGCCTGTTCCAGTACCAATACCAAGCTGTTTTGATTATTGTAGCTTTATAGTAAAGTTTAAAGTCTGGTAATGTGATACCTCCTGCTTTGGTTTTTTTCCTGAAGATTGTTCTGGCTATTCTTGGTCATTTGTGTCTCCATACGAATTCCTGTATTGCTTTTTCTAGATCTAAGGTAATGTTGCAACATTTATTAGAATAAATATTCACTGTTGTGATTCACTAAGATGTATATGTTGTTATTTTTTAAAAATACATTTTTAGATTTTACCCCCCAAAAATTCTTCTGTGTCTCACCATAGTAGTATTTGTAATATCTGACCTGAAGTTTCCTAGACCCCACCCAATGCTAAGCTCTAATAATACAGGGCCCTGGAGTCATTATACCCTTTAAACATGGCCATCTGGCAGCACTATCTCTGCCAGGGCATTTGCAAAGACATCGAATTACATGTCTTTAACAAAACATTCTTGACATTTATTTGGTTTCTGTTTTGTTGATTCATCCTTTTAAATAGACCTTAGTTGTTAATAACCCCAAACAGGCCTTGTTAACTTCTCAGATCATAGTATTTTCATTTTGAATGACTTCATTTACTCATTATTAAAGAGTGTATGTGTGGGCAGTTAAGTGTTTAATAAGCCAAGTAGACATTCAGTGCAAGTGAAGACTTTAAGACTTTCAGATTATTCATTCTAGTCAACTACCCTCAGTGTCTGCATATTCAATCCATTAAAAAAAAATCCGATTTAAAGTAAACCATTTTGGAAAATAGATAAAACACCTTAAAAGAAGTGTGCATTTCTCTAGTAATTTTTGAGGTTAAGTATTTTTTCATATGCCTTTTGGCCATTTAGATGTCTTCTCTTGCAAAACGTCTGTTTATGTCCTTTGTCCACTTTTTAAGTGGGTGATTTTGGATTGTTTAGTTGAGATGATTGAGTTACTTGTATATACTGGATATTAGTCTTTGTTGAATTCATAGTTTGACAAGTTGTCTGTTCACTGTTGATTATTTCTTTTGCAGAAACTTTAGGTTTTCTAAGTCCCACTTGTCTATTTGTGTTTTTGTTGCAGTTGTTCTTGAGGTCTTAGTTATAAATTTTTTGTCAAGATCAGTGTCCAGAAAAGTTTGTCCTAGATTTCAAGCATTTTTAGTTTTAACTTTTTAATTTAAGTCTGTGTTCTATCTTTTTTTTTATCAATATTTTTTATTATGGTTTTGTGGGGTACCAGTTAAGGGTTAGGTGCACAATTACGTTTCATTCAGGCACCCTGTTGATAAGAGGTATTTCCCCATCCCCAGACAGATATTTGCTACTGTTAATCCCATCACCCCCATAGTTTCCCAGTACCATCAGTCATTTTCTTATAGTATTACATTGGATGTTCAAGGTCCATTATATGAGTGAGAACATGTGATACTTGGATCTTTGTTTCTGTGAGAGGTCATTCAGTATTATAGACTCTAGATTCATCCAGGTTGCTGCGAAATTCATGATTTTGTTCTTTTTTATGGCTGGTAGTATTCCATCATGTATATGTACCACATTTTTTAAATCCAGTCCTCTTTTGATGGGCAGCATGGTTGCTTCCAGGTTATTGGTATTATGAACAATGCTGCGATAAACATACATGTGCAGGTATCTTTTTTATAGAGGGATTTGAGGTCTTCAGGGTATATTCCCAGTAGGGGGATTGCGGGGTCATATGGGAGGTTGATATTTAGAGCTTTTAGGAATTGCCACACTGCTTTCCACAGAGGTTGCACTAGTTTACACACCCACCAACAGTGTAGAAGTGTTCCCTTTTCGCCACACCCTCTCCAGCAGCTGTTATTTTTTGAGTTGTTGATAATTGCCATTCTGACTGGAGTTAG
>NW_007247011.1:10959-60334 GCF_000164805.1 Carlito syrichta | reverse complement strand
GGGGGGGTGCAGGAAGAAAAGCAATAGACTTTTTAGGAAACTCACGTTTGGAGAATCTCAGTGATCCATCCATGCAGTCGCCATCTTGCTGTCTCTATACTGGTATTTGGAGTTTTAACCACCTTGAGTACTTATCATTTGTGCTGAGAACATTTGTAATACTCTATTGTAGCTACATATTTATTAAACGTTAATTTTATGAAGTGAGGCTTATTATATTACATTGCAGTTATAATTCAGATATTTTGCTATAAAATTTAAAAATACACGTGAAGGTAGAAAAGGGCAGCTATAAACACAGATAAACGTATATAAGATGTTAGGGACTCCTGAAAATATATATTCATGAGTTCTTATTCTCTATTTTCTATTTTTTTTCCAGGACTACTAACATTTTCTTTGAAACAATAATAAACTGTTTTAGAAAATTAGAAAAACAACATTCTCATTCATTTTTGGAAAATGAAATTGTTGAAGCTTTTGGAAGTGAAGATTAGTACTCTGCTCAAAAATTTCAAATGTCATTCCTAGAGTGTTAGAACTTCACTTGTGGAACTAGATCTGACAGGACAACATGACAAATGTAAACCTACGCACACACATATGATGTACATGAAATACATTTCATATATAACGCAGAATTGGTGTACAAATACATATATAAGATGTTATGGTTATGATATGTGTATGTTAAAGATATTTGTATACCTTTGTTTCATATATTTTAATATTTATTATAGAATTGTTGTATCAATAGTTGGAGATATTCTAAAAACCAATTAATAGGGAAATAGTGAAATTGTCATACCCTTAAAATAATGTGTACGGAAATATTCAAAACGAGACTAGATTTAGTGAACCGATTATTTCACAATTAAAATATATGCAAAACATTTAATTTGCTGACACATGAGAACTGCTTCTTAGATTTCCTGTCGTATCTGTTGGGTTTCCCAAGGGAAGCAGCATGCTGTGCTGACAATTTACTTTGTTACTAACTAAATTTATCTTTCTTAAGTGTTTGTATTTTGTATTCAACGTGTGCCTGCTCACATATTGGGTACTCAATTAGTCTGAGACTACCTAAGTCTTGTTAGAGATTGCACAGGGGAATCCATACTTCATATCATTTCCGTTTTTTGGGTAAATCTTTTTTGCTATAACTTTGGGAGAAACAAATAGTTTTTGGATCTGGGCTATTATCAGAATGTCCTCATAGACATATTACACAACTCCTCCTAGTTCTACTTAAAGGCACAACTGAAACATTGAAAAACTGAAATATTGAAAAACATTGAAAAACTGCGTGACATACATTATGTACAATTGCAAAAATGAAATGAAATAGATATTAATACTTTTTATCTAGAAAGTACATAGCAAGAAATCACATTTTTCCAAAAACTATCATTGCCAGCAAACCCCTCAGCGACCTTCCCAACTGTTCTTTGCCTTTCCTCTCTGAGGTATCTTGCCCCAGAGCTTGCTATATATCAGGAAACTTGCAAATAGAGCCCTCTTTATGCTGGTATAAACGAGTGCAGCCCTCAACCTACAGCTCTTGGAGAGGAACCACAGCCCAGGAATTCTCAGATATTCCGAGTTGGGGATCAGAATTGAACACAGACAACTCACTATGAAGTTTGAGCTCTACTGGGCTTTCCTTGTTGCTATATCAAAGGGTTATTTGTGAAGAACTAGATATATTGAATATATGAGAAGAGGAGAGTGAGAGAAATATTGAACATTTGTTTCAGTTTCTGACCAGGATGTTTCTGTGTTTGCAGGTGTGCAGTGTTAGGTGCAGTTGGTGGAGAATGGGAGAGACTTGTTCTAGCAAAGAGCATCCCTGGGACTCTCCTGTGCAGACTCTGGATTCAACATCAGTAGCTAAGGGATGTATTAGATCTGCCAGGTTCCAGGGAAGAGACTGGAGTGGTTGGCAAATATAAAACGTGATGAAAGTGAGAAATACCAGAGTACATGAATGGCTGATTCATCATCACCTGTGTCAAGAACATGCAGTATCTGCAAATGAACCGTCTTAGTTGAAGGCATGGCTACCTATTACTGTTTGAGAGACACAGAGAGGGAACATCAATGTGAGCACAGATATTAACTTTCATGAAGTGTGGACAGAACAACAGGGGGAGCTGTCATGTCTTTCTAATTTCAGTGGTGTCAGTTGTAATCATTGACTTTCATTTCTATTTTTATTATTTAAGTACTTTCTCCTTTTCTACTAATCGAACGACTAAAGTTGTGCTAATTTTATCTTAAAAGAAAAGTTTTGTTAATTTTCTGTTTTTAAAGCAGGTCTGTAATTTATTTCATTTATCTTAAAACTTCATGAAGATATCATTGAGATACAGATTGAGTACCTGTTTATAAATGCCAGATTTTTGATATTTGTTAGAGTAATTTAAATGCTTAAGAAAGTCTCCTTAGTATTCTTTAAGCTCATTGCAGCATTCACCTTGGCTGATGGTGAGAAGCACCAAGCTGTGGGGATGGAAGGAAGAGAGGCCAGGATGAAGGAAGGAGGGTTGCTGTCATGCCAGTGTTTCCTTTCCTGGGGACATACCTAACTTTTATCACTCTGAGGTTGAATCTTTTCTGTCAAGATGTAAAATCACTCTAATTTATCTTGGATGTCTGGGGCACATTATTGTAAAAATCACTGTGTGTGTGTGTGTGTGTGTGTGTGTGTGTGTGTGTGTGTGTGTGCGTACTCAACATGGAGTGAACGTTGATCTACATACATCTGACCTTCAGATGTTTGCAGATGTAATATTCACCTGAAGGAGTCCCCGTGATTCCACTGACTCAGAGCATCTAGATCTTCAGGGAATAGGTCTCCCTGAAGATTTCATAAAGTCCCTTCTTGGAGTCTCCTTATAAAGAATGATGGGTTTGGCAAAGAAAATTAACTATTTCACAAGAGGGTGTGGAATTCATATGGTGATGTGAAAGCAGCATTCTGAGACAAGGTACAGCAATTTGCACTGCATTATAGATGCTGAGAAAAATAATGTTCTGTGCATTGAGACAGGAACCTCGCTTCAGGGCAAGGGTTGGACAGCAGAGGGTGCTCAGAACCCACCTAGCACAGACTGCAGTAATCACACAGGAGGCTGGGAAAAGGTTTCCTCTCAGAGCCTACATTTTCCTTTTTCCATTAAAACAATTTAATTTAAAAAATCCAAAAAACAGGAATGAAAATAAGATCTCTCTCACACACACACACACACACACATACACAACTTCAAAAAAACCTTGACGAACCTTTAAATAGCCCTTTCTATTGGGAGCATCCCAACAACTCAGTAAGGCAATGAGAAATATTTACAGGAAGTGTAATCCTAGTACTGTAGATACTTAGTAAGAATATCAATTCCGTGACAGCAGATTTCTGAAATAAGTTCTATTTCCAGGAAAAAAGTTTCCAATTTTAGACAATTAAACTTGCCTGGGATGGGCATGTGACAGGACTGTGGTGAATTAGAGATTGTGACAGGTCCACAAGCTATGTGGATTAGAAATCAGTAGACAAATTGAGGATCTATGGATGTGAACTACAGTTATTAAGTAAGTATCGTAAAAATGTCTAATACGTTCAATTTAAAATAAAACCCAACTGCACATAAAACATTCCTTGGCATTTATTTTGGGTGCTGTAAATTCACCAAGAAAAATCAAAAGATTATTACTGTCAATGAGATAACAAACTCACCCTGATCACACATCAGAGGAATAGTCTGAGTTTTTCTGTTGAAGAGCCTGGGAGTTCAAGACTTCCAGACAGATGTGTGGAAAACTTAATATTATGCAGTCATAAAGAAGCGCAAACCTATGGACTCTGCAGCAACTTGTATGGATTTAGAATTGATCATACTCAGTGATCTAGCATAGAAACAAAGAACAGAGTACCATATGTTCTCACTCATAAGATTACGTTGAACAAGTGTAATACAATAAGAAAGCAATTGACAGTAGTAGGAAACTATTGTTGGTTGGAATTGGCAGTTGAGGGAAACTGCTAGAGGAGGGAGGGACATACCTCATCAACAAGGGTACCTGTATAATCAACATTTGTATACCTAACCTTGAATTTTACCCCATAGCTATATAATAAAAATAATAAAATGATATATTTATTTGAAAGTGACAGTATATCTCACAGATCACCATGAGTCTTGCTTGACATGTAGGTGGGATTGCCAATCATCAGCCTTTCAGAGTTACCAATGGACTGTGCTTGTGCTTGGTGGTAACTGGTTCGGGTCAGGCTCCTGCTCATAGTCACAGACACTGAAGTTCCCGGGTAATCCAGATGGTCTCAAACTAATTGAATGTAAGTCACAATGAGGAATGTGTCTTGAGAAATGTGTCTTGAAGAAGCTAGTTCTTCCATTGGAGGATCTCTGTCTACACAGACTTCAGGGATTTGTCAGGGACACATATCCTCACACAGGCTTGGGACTTAGACCTCAGTCTCCACCAGTGTTGTACAGTTCATGTATCTTATCATCCTCATGGTCCACTAGTGCCGTTACCTTCTAGAGTTGCAACGCTTCCCCGAAGATGAATGTTTTAATCCCACATGAAAGGCAGGAGAGGTGGCTTTGAGTGGAATCTTGCTGGGGAATTCTGTTCTCATTCTAATTCCTGTGGGGTTCCAACAATGTCAATAGTATACCACCTTTGGTGGCAAGGCCTTTCAGAATAGTTCAGTAGTGGTAAGAGGAGAGGTGGTTCTGGATGTATTTCAGTCTTTTCACTTAACTAATACACATCCATCTGGTGGGAGGTAATGCCTTTTCATCATGGAGGGAAATCATTCAAAGAGAATAGGAATACCTTTGAGTATGTGGACCCTGAGAATCTCATATTACAACATATTAACCACATTCAGTTTCAAGCAATCCAATAAATCTTTTATGTCCCTTTGTATTAGATTGCAAGTCATGTCACAGTATCTTTCCCAGATCAACTAACACTCCTATCCTTTATGTGCTTTTCTCTCTTCAGACTTCAGGGTTGTTTGTATTATGTAAGTGACCATAAGGATTGAAGAAACTTAGCTATTTTGCTTTTGGTCTGCTTATTTCTTGTTGCTGGAATAAGAATTAGAGCAACATGTTTCTTAGCATCTACAAGATTTGTACTCATTTTATTTATATGTTATAAGTCGATTCCAGAAAGTATTCAAATATTCAAATACCCTTTAGCACAATACATATTTAAATGGTGGTGAATTGATTAATTTTTATGTTACCAAAAATGCGACATGGTTGCATTCACTAGCATGTGTACAGGGTAAAATAAACCAAATTAATAAAAGTTCATACACTAAGATTCTATTTCCATAAATTACAGAAGATTAAAACTAATCCATAGTAACATGATGAAAATCAGTGTGTGCCTAAGAATAGGGAAGAAAAAAAATCACATTTTCCCAAATTCTATGATTTTCACAAAAATACAATGGGAAGCCTCACATCTGCTAAGGATACTGTCCTCTCTGAGAAGCCGCACTCCAGAGCTTGCTATATAGAAGAGGGTGTGCAAATAGGGTCCTCCTGCTGCTGATGAAAACCAGACCTACCCTGACCCTGCAGAGGAGTCCCAGCCCAGGGATTCCCAGGTGTTTCCACTCAAAGATCAGGACTAAAAATAAGCAATTTACCATGGAGTTTGGGCTCAAGTATATTTTTTCTTATTACTCTTTTAGAAGGTGGTTCATGGAGACTAGAGCTATTGAGTGTGTGAGAGGGTGTGAGTGAGAGAAACAGTGAGTACGTGTTGCAATTTCCAACCAGAATGTCTCTGTTTTTGCAGGTGTACTATGTAAGATGTACCTGATGAAGTCTGGAGGAGGAATGCTCCAGTTACAGGGTTGAGAGACTCCTGTACAACCCCTAGATTCACCTTCAGCAACTAATACATGAATTAGGTCAACCAGCTTCCAAGAAAAGGGCTGTAGTTGGTCACATGCATTAGTAATCACGGTGATAGGACATAGTTTACAATCTCCTTGAGGGGTCAATTTACCATCTCCAGAGAAAACATCAATTATATGCTGTTATCTGCAAATGAACTGCTAGAGAGCTGAGGACACCGTTGTGTATTATTGTGTGAGAGAGACAGCGAATAACTGACCTTAGAGCCCTTACTCCAACCATCTAGCAAGCGATTGGGGATGCTTTGTTTGGGGCCTGCAGAACCAGAAGCAGGCAATCAGATTTACTCAAGATGATGAGAATCCAGAGAGTGAAAGGAAAAAACTTGGGTCCAGGTGCAAAGAAAAGATTGGATGGGTTTTCTCTCTGAAGCTGTGGTCTAATGCTTACCACTTCCTTTCCTGGGACCTCCATGCAGTGATTTTAGGGACATATCTTCTCTCCAAACATTATATATTTTAACTGTAATTTTTAATTATCTGTCATTTCCCTTCTGCCTCAGTACATAATGCAAAGTAATACTTCCTGATGATACATGTCCTTATAATATACACTGATATATGGTGCCACTTGTCAAGTTTAAGGTCACTTAATGCCTCACATTACTGTTGAATTTCAAGTTGCCTTCTCCATTCAAATGTGTCTCCATGTCTTCCCTTTCTGATTCTCAATCCTGACTCATGCATAACCATTTGAATGAGTTATCTGGGAAAAGTTGAACATGTCAATATTGGTTTTCATATACTACTGGAGTTTTACCCTCTACACACACATGCTCAAAGAAAATTAGGCAATGATTAGAGAGGTTGCGTTCTTTAATTTTTTTTTTTTTTTTTTGAGTTGGAGTCTCACTCTGTCACCCAGACTGGATTGCAGTGGCCGCTTCCGGACACCACAGCCTCGACCTGCTGGGCTCCGGTGATCCTTCCGCCTCAGTCTTCCAAGTAGCCGGAATTACAGGCATGTGCTACCATGCCCGGCTGATGTTTTCATTTATTGTAGAGATGAGATCTCGCTGCCCCGGTGGGTCTTGAACCCACGGGCTCAGGCAATCCACTTACCTCAGCCTCCCAAAGGCGTGGAATTACAGGCTGAGCCACCAAGCCTGGCTGGGTTCTTTAACTTTTAAGAGGTCAGCTCTGGCACTCAATTGTTAGAGTCTAATAACCTTGACAAATACCCTACAGTTAACAACTTTCCACCCTAAATAAAAATAATGTTCTGAACAAAATGTCAGTATTGCTGAACCTCAGACTGAGAAATTCTTTCCCGTAATGAAAAGAGTCCAAATTCATAAAAATCATCCATCCACAGATGATATTTTGTATATGTAAATATTCCTCACTAAATCTGGTTAAAACATACATGCAAACACTCTTTTTTCTTGTTCACTGAGAGAGCATCAGTGCCCACTCCTCAAGTGGTGGCACTTGGCATGTAGATGATTAATGATCTCACCTAAATCTATGAAAAGATATAGCCCCCATGGTAGACACCAGTGACAGAGGAGGGTATTGAGGGTCTGCAAGGATTGCATGATCTCATCTTCCTTTATTAGTGCCTGCATCATTTTGTTTATCTCAATAGTATTTAAAGTTCTAAGAGGAGAGATTTAAAAATACATTTTGTATTTCTTTCTATGTATTTGATGATTCAAATTTTTGGGAACAGTGTCAAGCTGGCCTAATATTACTGATTTTTTAAAACCTGAAATATAGAAATACACTAAGTATTCTTTGTTTTGTACTGTTTAGATGATGATATTACCAAAGTGCTTGTTTAATTATTGTATATTTAATATAACATTTTAGAGTGAACACCTATCACATCTGAACAACAAGAGTTTATTTTTATTTTCTTTGTTTATACATTTTTTTATTTTAAAATGGTGGGGTACACTTAAGATTTAGCTACACATATATGCATCATTCAGGCACCCATGTTGATAAAGGGTAATCCCCCATCCCCAGACAGTTATTGACTACCATTAATCCCACCACTTTTCCCCTCCCTGTCGCCCCCCATAGCTTCCCACCACTGTCAATCCCTTTCTAATAATATTACGATAGATTTTCAAGGTCCACTTATGAGTGAGAATATTTGATACTCAGATCTTTGTTTCTGTGAGAGATCACTCAGTATTGTAGACTCTAGTTCCGTCCAGGTTGCTGCAAAATTTATGATTTTGTTCTTTTTTATGACTGCATAGTATTCCATTGTATATATGTACCATATTTATTTATTTATTTACTTATTTATTTATTTATTTATTTTTGAGTTGGAGTCTCACTGTGTCACCCAGACTGGAGTGCAGTGGCCGCTCCCAGCAACCACAGCCTCAACCTGCTGGGCTCCGGCGATCCTTCCACCTCAGCCTTCTAAGTAGCTGAAGCTACAGGCATGCGCTACCATGTCCGGCTGATTTTTTGATTTATTGTAGAGATGAGGTCTTGCTGCCCAGGTGAGTCTCAAACCCGCGGGCTCAGGCAATCCACTCACCTCAGCTGATTTATTTTTTGATTTGGAGTTTCACTCTGTTGCCCAGACTATAGTTCAATGACCACTCACAGCCACTGCAACCTTCACCTGCTGGGCATCAGCGATCATTCCGCCTCAGCCTTCCAAGTAGCTGGAACTACAGGCACGCACTACCTCGCCCGGCTAATTTTTTTTTATTTATTGTAGAGATGAGGTCTCACCAAGTTGCCCAGTCGGGTCTCAAACCCACGAGCTCAGGTAATCCACTCACCTCAGTCTCCCAAAGTGTGGGATTACAGGCTGAGCCTCCTAGCCTGGCTGTACCACATTTATTTAACCCATCCCGTTTTGATGGACAACATGGTTGGTTCCAGGTTCTTCTATTGTGAACAATCCTGTGATAAACATACATGTGCAGGAATCTATTTTATAGGGTGATTTGAGTTCTTCAGGGTATATTCCCAGTAGGGGAATTGCAGGGTCATATGGGAGGTCGATATTTAGAGCTACTAGGAATCATCACACTACTTTCCACATAGGTTGCACTAGTTTACACTCTCACCAACAGTGGGAGCATCCTTTCTCCAGCATCTGTTATTTTTCGAGTTATTGATAATGGCCATTATGACTGGAGTTATGTGGTATCTCAGTGTGGTTTTAATTTGCATCTCCTTGATGATTTGTGAGGTGGAAAATTTCTTCATGTGTCTGTTGACCACTTGTATGTCATCTTTTGAGAAGTGTCTCTTCATAACTTTTGCCCACTTTGTAATGGGGTTGTTTTTTTTTTTTTCTTCTTTTCAGTACGTTTGAGTTCCTTGAAGATACAAGATGTTAGGCCTTTGACAGACATGGAGTAGGCAAATAATTTTTCCCAATCTGTGGACTGTCTCCCTGCTCTCTTGATTGTTTCTTTGGCTTTGCAGAAGCTTGTCAGTTTAACGAGGTCCCACTTGTCTATTTTATCTCTTATGGCCTGTGTGTTTCAAGTTTTGTTCAGAAATTGGATGCCAGTTCCAATTTCCATACGGGTGTGCCCTGCGTTTTCTAGGATTCTTATGGTTTGAGGTTTTACATTTAGGTCTCTGATCCACATAGAGTTAATTTTTGTGTATGGGGATAGATAGGGGTCTTGCTTGAATCTTCTGCATGTGGTCAGTCAGTTTTTCCAACACCATTTACTGAATAGGTTCTCCTCTCCCCAGTTGTAGGTGGTGGAGGCTTTGTCAAGGATGAGTTGGTTGAGGAATTGAGATTTTGCTTCTGGAATTTCAATTCTATTCCATTGGTCACTATGCCTTCTCCTGTAACAATACCAAGCGAGTTTGATTATTGTAGCTTTATAGGTAAAGTTTGAAGTCTGATAATGTGACATATCCGCTTTTTTTTGCTGAGGATTGTTCTGGATATTCTCGGTCACTTGTGTTTCCATATGAATTACTGTACTATTTTTCTATCTATGAGAAGAATGTTGCTGGTAATTTGATGGGTATTGCATTAAATCTGTAGATTGACTTATGTAAGATGGACATCTTCACAATGTTGATTCTTCCAACCCATGAGTATGGGATATTTTCCCACTTGTTTCTCTCATCTTTGATTTCTTTGAGAAGTGTTTTGTAGTTTTCATTGTAAAGGTCTTTCACGTCTCTGGTTAAGAAGATGCCAAGGTATTTCTTTGTGTGTGTGTGGCTATTTTGAATAGAATTGTACTTTTTATTTGTGTCTTGGTTTGTTTATTATTGGTATAAAGAAATGTGATTGTCTTTTGCACATTTATTTTATACCCTGAGACTTTGTCAAAGTCCTTTATCAGTGAAAGGAGGCTTTTGACAGATTCTCTTGAGTTTTCAAGGTACACAATCATGTCGTCTGCAAAGAGAGATAATTTGACTTGCTCTTTTCCTATTTGAATACCCCTTCTTGCTCTTTTGTGATTGCTCTAGTCAAGACTTCCAATACTATATTGAACCAGAGGGGAGAGAGTGATCATCCTTGTCTTGTTCCAGTTCACAGGGAAAATATTTACAATTTTTGACTGTTAAGGGGTATGCTAGTTGTTGGTTTCTCATAGATGGCTTTTAATATTTTGAGGTGTGTTCCATGCATGCCTAGCTGTTTGAGGGTTTTTAATCAAGAAGGGGTGCTGGATTTTATCAAAAGCTTTTTCTGCATCTAATGATATAATCATGAGGTTTTTGTTCTGACATCTGTTGATGTATTTAATTACATTTATTGTTTTGCGAGGTTGAACAGCTGTATCCTTGCATCCCAGTGATGAAGCCTACTTGGTCATGATGGATGATTTTTGAGATGTGTTGTTGAATCCGGTTTCCTAGTATCTTGAGAATTTTAGCAGCTATGTTCATCAATGTTATTGGTGTGTAGTTTTCTTTCATTGTGGGTCTTTACCTGGCATGGGTATCAATGTGATGCTTGCTTCATAAAATGATCTGAGGAGAGTTCCATCTTTCTCAATCACCTGGAATACTATCAGTAGTACTGGTAACATCTCCTCCTTAAATGTCTTCTAGAATTCTTCTGGAAAGCTGTCTGGTCCAGTGCTTTTTTTGTAGGTAGTTTTCTTATAACATTGTCGATTTCCTTGATTGTTATTGGTCTATTTAGGGTCTCAGTTTCTTCTTGTTATAACCTTGGGCGGTTGTGAAGTCAGAAAATCCTCCACCTCCATGTCTGTAAGGTTTTCAAGTTTTTTTCCATGCAAGTGTACATAATAGTCTCTAATGATCTTTTGTATTTCTTCAGGATCAGATGGGACTTCGTCTTTTGTGTTTTTTATTGTGTTTTTTTGTGTTTTTTTATCTCTTTTTCTTGGTCAGTCTACCTAAGGGACCATCAATCTTGTTTGTCCTTTGAAAGAACCACCTTTGTTTTCATCGATTTTTTAATCATTTTTTTTCTTCTATTTCTCAGATTTGGGCTTTTATTTTGGTGATCTGGATTCTTCTGCTGAAGTTAGGATTTTGGTGGTCTTGTTTTTCCAGCTTCCTTCGGTGACTTATAGGCTATTTTGTGATTCTTCAATTTTGTTCATGTGCATTTGTAGAGATATGAATTCCCTTCTTAATACAGCATCCATGGTATCCCAGAGATTTGCTAAGATGTTTCTTCATTTTCATTTGTTTCCAGGTATCTTTTAATCTCTGTTTTTATTTCATCATTGACCCCGGAGTGGTTTGGCATCATACTGTTTAGTGTCCAGGTCTTTGTGGGTTTTGGGTAACCTTCTTGGTGTTGATGTTTATTTTTATTCCACTGTGGTCTGAAAAGGTGCTTGGCAAAATTTCAAACTTTTTAAATTAGCTTACGCTTCATGTACGTTCAAGTATGTGGTCGATCTTAGAGTATGTTCCCTGCAGTGATAAGAAGAATGTATATTGTGTTGTCGTTGGATGGAGTGTTCTGTAGGTATCAATTATGTCCTTTTGGTCAAGTGTCACTTTGAGGTTTCAGATTTTGTTGCTGATTTTCTGCCTGATGATCTGTATAGGGTTGTGAGTATGGTATTGAAGTCCCCAGCTATGATAGTGTTAGAGTCAGTAACTTTTTGAGTTTACCTAGTAGCTGCTTTAATGAATGATGGTGCTCCTATATTGGGTTCATATATGTTTAGGAGGAATATTTCT
The DNA here is from genome assembly GCF_000164805.1 of Carlito syrichta. Classification (NCBI taxonomy): domain Eukaryota; kingdom Metazoa; phylum Chordata; class Mammalia; order Primates; family Tarsiidae; genus Carlito; species Carlito syrichta. The sequence continues at coordinate 48,246 of NW_007247011.1, read as the reverse complement.
TCTTGATGAATTGAACCTTTTATTATTATGTATTGGTTTTCTGTATCTTTTAAATTTCTGATTGCTTAAAGGGCATTTTGTCTGAGATTAAGATCATGACTCCTCCTTTCTTTTGTGTTGTGTTCACCTGAAAATTTGTTTCCCACCCCCTTACTTTGAGTCTGAGTGTCCTTTCTAATGTGGTGAGTCTCTTGAAGGCAACAAATTGTTGCCTGGTTATATTTTATTCATTTTGCTATTTTATGTCTTTTCAGTCATTCATTTAGTCCATTCACATTCAGGCTAATTATTGAAATGTGAGAGTTGATCCCTATTAGAAGGTTCTTACAGAGTTGTTGGTGTTTATCCTGTTTGTTTATTTTCTTTCTTTTGGTTTTGGAGTTGGTTCATATGTGCTTTTATTCTTTGCCTGTACTCTTGTGAAGAATGTTGTTGTTCTTTTTTCCTTTTCTTCTCTGTTCAATACTTTCTAAAGTGTTGCTTGTAGAGGTGGTCTGGTGAGAGCATAGGATCTTAGGGATTGGATATCTGGGAAAGATTTCAATTCTCCCTCACTGATGAAGCTTAGCTTGGCTGGGTAGTTTATTCTTGGTTGAAATTGTTTATCGTTTAAAACTTTGAAGAAAGGGATCCATGCTGTCCTAGCCTGTAAGATTTCTTTAGATAAATCTGCTGCTATTCAAATTGGTTTTCCCTGGTATGTAGTATGACGTTTTTCTCTTGCTGCCTTTAGGATTTCTTCTTTTATATCTGTTTAGTTTAGGCAAATTTTTATGTATATGGGACTTGGTTTTCTTATACGTTGCCTTGCAGGAATTCTCTGAATCTCTTGTGTTTGAATTTTTGCTTCACTGATGAGATGAGGGAAGTTTTCTTGAATGATTTCATGAAATGTTTGTTCCAGTCTGGTCTCTATCTCTCTCTCTGCTCCAGGACAGCCAATTACTCTTAGGTTTTGTCTCATGGATTAATCATGCATTTCTTGAAAATTTTGTTCTGTCTTTTTAAGCTTCTTTGCTATGCTTTTTGACAGTTTGGGTTAGTTCTGTATTTTGGTCTTCAAGTTCTGAGATTCTACCTTCTGCTTGGCTAATTCTGCTTTTCATACTTATTAGTTTGCTATTTATTTCCATCACAGTATTCTTTACTTCTGTCATTTCTGTCATCAACTCCTTCCTATTTTCCTCTTGTCTGTCCATGATTTGTGTGTGTGTGTGTGTTGGAATCTCACTCTGTCACCCAGACTGGAGTGCAGTGGCTGCTCCCAACCATCACAGCCTCTACCTGCTGGACTCTGGAGATCCTTCCACCTCAGCCTTCCAAGTAGCTGGAATTACAGCCATGAGCTACCACACCCAGCTGATTTTTTTATTATTATTATTTATTGTAGAGATGAGGTCTCGCTGCCCAGGTGGGTCTCGAACCCACAGTCTCAGACAATTCACTCACCTCAGCCTCCCAAAGGCATGGGATTACAGGCTGAGCCACCAAGCCCTACTACGATTTTTTAAAATTCTCTCTATTAATGTCTTGATGACTGGGTTTGTTGCATGTGACCAGTCATTCTTGGGACTCTACATTGTTTGTGTCCCATAGTCTGTCTGTTTCTCATTGTCTGATCTCCCAGGTGTCTGTATGAGACCTATATTCTTCTTTTGGTTTTTCTTCATTTGTGCAGAATTTTCTCCCTACTTTTTCCTTCCCTCCCTTTCCTCATCTTTTTTAATTCTCTTATTAAGGGGTGGAGAGGTTACTTTTACTTCTGTTTATTCAATCTCATAATCTTCCTTATGTATATCCTCTTGCTTTGTTCCATTCTGGAGATGGACTGTACCTTGGGGGTAGTCGTGTTTGCAGTTTTGAGATCTACTTCAGGGGGGAGCTGTGATTCAAAATCTATCTGCAGATCCTGGTATCTGCCGACAGGTGTATGGATAATGTGAATTCCTCTTCCCACTTCCTTGGAATCTGTCCCTGCAGTGGGGTTGCATGTTTACTCCATGAAAGCAAAATGAGGTTAACAGAGGAAAGAGAATGGAGCTGGCGGTGGGGGTAAGAGGGGTGTGGCGAGAGAGAGGTATAAGATGGAAAACAGATGAGCATATCAACTAACAAATGAAAAGAGACACAAAGACTGAAACAAATGAAAACAATAACCACAACTACAAACTAACCAACACCCATACCAAAAAACTAAAACATGCAATGATGCTAATATACACACTAACCAACCTCCTTATTGATGTGCTATTTCTCTATACAAAGATAGGTTTTACAAAGAAATAAAACCAAAAAAGAACAAAACAGCGTGAATAGAATAAAGTTAGTAAATTAACAGAACCAACAACCACAATCTAAAACTTTTCCTTTAAGTCCAATGTCCTCTGAGTTCTGATTTCTAGCTGTGTTTGCAGGCTGGTAGATTTTTTCACAGTTAGGGTCAGTTGCCCTGGCCTGCTGTGAAGTGCAGTTCAGATCTGGGCTCCCTGCCCTATGACTCAGATCTAGCCTGTGTCTATTTATCAAGGGTGAAGGGTTTCTGCTCTTCCCATTGTGATTTTTTTACCTTGGATACCCAGCAGGTGATGGTATCTCACAGCTCCAGTTGATCTTTATCTGCAGCTGCTGCAACCTCCAAGTCAATGCAACCCGATAGGGTGCAAGTCGGAGGGAAACCAGGATGTGAGGTAGCTGACAATGGTAGTGGTGGTGGCAGCAGCCACCTCACAGTAAGTGGAAGGAGCTCCTCGAGTCTGACTCTGGGTGAGGGGTGGGTGTGATAGTGGCAGTAGCAGCGGAGGAGATCTTAGTAGATTGTGCTTGTGGGGGTCTCACTGCCTGAAGTGGTGGGTTACCATAGTCATTGGTGGGGCTATGCCACAGTGGCATCTGCAGCTGCAGCAGCTGCCCAGACCACCATGATGTTTGAGCTGTGGTTGTGGCTGAGCTCTGTGTGAAGATCAGGCTGACAACGATGGGATGTGCAATTCCCGGGAGAGAGCTAGAGTCTTTATGTGTGTTCTCTTTTGCGGAAGTTCTCACAGACCAAACTGCTCCATCGCCATCTTTCTGGAAGTGCCAAAAGTTTATTTTTCAAATGCTTGTTTTTATTCCTCCTACCTCATTAAAATGTGGAATAGTAGCCTTTCCTGTCTCACCCATGTCTTCATGGGATGGTTCAATCACATATCAATAATTCTGTCTTCTTCTATATGCAAATTTTATTAATTTTATTAATCAAGTCTGCCTTTTGTTGTATAATTATCATAATTTTACATAGTTGAGCTACTTTTTTGAATCTTGACTTGAAATCTTTTAACATTATCTACATAAACAACATATTTATATTCAATTCATTGCTATTTTAAAGTGTTTTTAATCTTTATCAATCAAACATGTAGATATGCAATACCTTACATTTGTGGCACATTTTTCTGTTTTTAAAATCAAAAGTATTTGTGTACTTGAATGTTCTATTCACAGTGACCTCTGAATGGATCTTATTAGTAATTCTATTACTGCTGGAGATCTTTCCAGGTGACCTGTCTCAAGGTGTCAGGGAGACTCACTATGCCTAGGAACAATCATACCAACATGAGAAGCAACAACAGCAACAGCACCAAGGGTAGGTCACAACATTGTCAGCAGGATTCCTCAGATTCTTGTCCCAGCCACAATTAACCTTCTCCACCCTCTTCGCATACTTCCCAGGGGATGTGAAGAGAGACATCTTGGATGAGCTAATCCTGGGATACTGAAGAACAAAGAGACATCCAGAGTTCATGGCACTTGAAAAGGTGGGCTCCAGCTCTAGATACACAGACCTTGATCTAATCATTCACATTTTCTTCTTAGAAAGGACAATGGACCCTAGCACTGATCAAAGAATGGAATGGAATTTAATATTTATTTCCTATATTCAAGTTTCTGTTGTGTCTTACTAATTCATCAGCAATATGAGTTCACACAAGATTCATACTGCTTCCACGGTCGAAAAATGGGCAAATTCTCCCTGATCATCTGATCCTTGAAGTCCTTTTACCCGTCTCTCCTGGGATTCCAGAGTCAGAGGAGGGACTAGCTAGGAAGTGCACACATGTCCACAGGGTGCAAAAAATGCAGACTCAGTCCATTCCTGCATTTGAGTAGCTGCTTCTCTCCTTCCTCTACAGGTCATGATGAGGAGTCCCTGTGTCTGTGTACTTCCCAGGGTCCACAACATGGGGTCTGCACTGATCTGGGCTTCCTTCTCATTATGCTCAAAGTTAATGCTTCCTCTGCACCAGGATCATCTATGATGACTCTACTTGGGGCTGTTCTCAGCCTTTCCCTCTGTTTTTTCAAGAATTCTGTGTGAAGTTCAGTTTTTGAAGTCAGGGGTAAAAATGAGACATTATTTGGATTATCCGAATCTCTCCTACAAAGCCTGTGGATTCACCTTCACTTACTGCAGTGTGAGCTGTTTTCAGAAGGGTCTGAGGTGTGGACTGGAGTAGTTGGCAACAGCGGGTAATTCAACTGGAGAAAATTATATTTTTCATCAGTACACAGATGATTTACAATCTCTTACACCAATCCTACAATTCTACAAACATAGCCTTTCTTAATATGACCAACCTGGAAGCTGTAGATATGACTTTGTTTTACAGTGCATGAGACAATGACAGGAGAAATCAATGTGAGCCCTGACACAAACCACTCTGCAGGGGCTGTCAGAACACCAGAGGTCTCTGGAGAACATGCTTAGGAGAAGACCCAGAATGAAGCTGTGGCTTTCAGATACATATTGGTGATACCTGTCCCAATCCATGCCTTCCCCTGTATTTTTTATTGTTGTATTTTGTAACTTCTTTTGTATGGTGTTGTCTGAAAAATTCAGCATGGGACAACAATTTCATACCAATTTCAATTCTTCATTTTTAGTCTACATTCAGCAATGCTCTACAATAAAGTTGATTTTGGCCTTGGCTTTACCCATTTGTATTATTATTAGCACTCTTATAGTTATCCGACTATGAAATCTATCAATATGACCATTCTCTGTTGATCCTTGTATAATCAGATACAGATGAAAAAGGCACACAAAGAGAGGTTATGTTGGCAGGTGAGTGTCTGATCTTTGCTTTTTTTATCTCCTGCTTCAGACAAATTCACTTAATTAACCAAAGAATGAGTGTATGGAACATGGAGAAGTCTTGTTAGTTATTTTGTGCAAAATTGAAAGTCTCCATGGCTGTATTCTATCAATCTTTTTCCTACACTAATGTCTAAAGGTGCTTCTCTTAGATATTTGTCAAATAATTTTATAGTTCCAGGTATTACTTTAAGTTATATAACTCTTCTTGAGTTAGTGTCTGTATATAGGAAAATGTGTGAATTTTTTATTTTATGCACATGGCAAGCCACTATTCCCATTTAACTATTATTAAATACGATGTATTTTTCCGTGTGTGTGTGTGTGTGTGTGTGTGTGTGTGTGTGTGTGTGTTTGTATTTAAGGATGTGGGGTAAGATGCTGGATTAATAAACAAGTGCTCATTATACATGTAAAGTTTTGTACCTTTATTGACATTATGTGTCCCCCTTCCCCTCCCCTGGCAGTGTCCCACTACTGTGAATTCCTTTCTTCAAGGATTATGACAAATGTTCAATGTTCACTTACGAGTAAGAATATGTGATACTCATTTCTTTGTTTCTGTGATAAATCACTCAGTATTATAGACTCTAATTCCATCAAAGTTGCTGCAAAGTTCATAAATGTGATTTTCTTTAGGGTTGTATAATTGTTCAGTATATATATATATATGTATATATATATATTTTTCACATTTTCTTTATTCATTACACTTTCAACTTGCAGTACAGTTGGATCAATGTGTTTGCTATTGTGAATAGTGTTGCCATAAACATACGTGTGCAGGTATCTTTTCTGTAGAGTGATTTGAGCTCCTTTGGAAATATTCTCAGAAGAATAATTGCTGAGTCATATGGAACATCAATTTTTAGTTCTTTTTGAATTCACCACACTGTCTTCAATAGAGGTTATACTAGTTTAACTTTCCAAGAGAAGCATAGAAATATTCCCCTTTCCCCATATCCACTCCAGCATCTGATGTTTTTCGATTTTTTTGATGATGGCCATCCTGGGTGAAGTATGGTGTGGATTTAATTTGCATTTTTGGTGATTAGTGAGACGATCCTTTTTTTTGGTATCTGTTGGCTGAATATATGGCTTCTTTTGAGAAATATATATTCACATATTTTCCCCATTTTTAATAGGTGTTTTATTTTTGACCTCCTTTTGGCACATTTGAGTTCCTTCTAGATCCTGGATATTAAGCCTTTGTCAAGTTAACAGTCGGCAAATATTTTTTAATATACTGTGGGATCTTTTGATAGTTTCCTTAAATTTGTAGAACCTTATCAGTTTGATGAAGTTCCCTTTTTCTATCTCATCTTTGTGACATTCGCCTTTGGAGAACTGAACAATAATTAGTTGCCTATTACTCTAAAAGTGTTTCTTATGCTTTCTTCTAAGATACTTAAACTTTGAGGCTTTACATTTGGAACTTTGATCCATTTACAGTTTATTTTGTGTATGGTGATAGGTAGGTGAAATGTATATGTCTGTTTCAGTCTCCTGCATGTGACCAGACAGTTTTTCCCGCACTATTTACTGAAGTGTTTCTCCTCTCTCCAGTAGTTGTTGGTGGAGTCTTTGTGTATATTTCTGTTGACTACATTAAAGATCACTTAGTTGCAAGTATGTAACTTTATTTCTGTGTTTCATTGACCTATGTGTCTAGAATTGTACCAATATGATGTTCTTTTGATTACTATAAAATAGTGGTTTAGTTTGACAACAAGTATTGTGATAATTTTGACTTTATTATTGTTGCTTATAATTACATTGGCTATTTATAATTCCATATGAATTTATGGAATTTTTAAAAATACTGTGAAAAATAATGTTGGTATTTTGATAAAGATTGCATTGAATTTATAGATGCTTTGGGCAGTATGGTCATTGGAATGATCACTTATTCTTCCAATCCATGAGCATGGGATGGTTTCCATTTGTTATCTACAGTGTATTTCATCAGTGGTTTGTAGTTATTTTCATGGAGACCTTCCACTTTCTTAGTTAAGTGTATTTTTACATGTTGTATTTTTGTAGCTATTGCTAATGGGGTGGCCTTCTTGAATTGGCTCTCAGCTAGATTGTTAATGATATATAAAAATGCTAATAATCGAGACTGCAGGGAGGACAAGCCACAGGTCCCATTCTGCAGGTTTCTTCCTGCATTTCTGCAGTGGCCGTGGTGCTCCCGTTGGGTTTTTGCAGGCAGTGACATACTGCCTGCAAGCCGGAGACCACACAGCACCTCGCAGGGCAATGGACAGCTGAACCCCACTCCCTCAGGACTCCGTGGCGTCGTCCACACCACTCGCCATCCCTGCAGGGAGAAAGCCAAAAGCCAAGGCGCCACTTCCTCCAGCTGAGATCAAATACGCTGATTTCGCTTCAGTTCCTGATTCTGTAGAATCCACTGCTTTCAGCATGGAACAAAAAGAAACATGATAGACCGAGACATTGAATTCTCGGTGGTTTTACCTGGAGATGTTATCAAATCTACTACTGTTCATGGCAGTAAACCTATGATGGACTTTTTGATATTTTTCTGTGCACAGTATCACTTGAATCCATCAAGTTACATAATTGATCTGCTATCCACTGAAAAGAGTCACATTAAATTTAAGCCAAATACACCAATAGGAATGCTGGAGGTAGAGAAGGTAATTTTAAAGCCAAAAATTTTGGATAAGATAAAGCCTACACCAATAATACCAGAGAAAACAATGAGAGTAGTGATCAATTTTAAGAAAACACAGGAGACCATAGTAAGAGGTAGCCCACATGCATCACTTAAAGAACTAGCTCCTATTATCTGTAGGAAATGTGAGCTTGATCCATTACCTACACTGTTGCTGAAAGATTACCAAGCTCAGGAGCCCCTCGAGCTGTCAAAATCTGTTTTTTTTATTTTTGAGTTGGAGTCTTACTCTGTCACCCAGACTGGAGTGCAGTGGTTGCTCCCAGCCACTGCAGTCTCGACCTGCTGGGCTCTGGTGATCCTTCCGCCTCAGCCTTCCAAGTAGCCGGAATTACAGGCATGCGCTACCACACCCGGCTGATTTTTTTATTTATTGTAGAGATGTGGTCTCGCTGCCCAGGCGGGTCTCGAACTGGAGGGCTCAGGCAATCCACTCACCTCAGCCTCCCAAAGGCGTGGGATTACAGGCTGAGCCACCAAGCCCAGCCAAAATCTCTTAATGACCTGGGACTAAGAGAATTATATGCCATGGATGTCAACAGAGCCACTTCTGTTACTGCCTTCAGTAAGTCATCTTTACAAGAGTCCTGCCAAATATCACCAAACCTAGACATTATGAAGGAGAAAGAAAAAAAGGATTTTTCAGTTTTTTTCAATGTAGTAAGAAAAAGTGGGACCAAACTGCAAGTGCTTCTCCTGCAACCCCTCTAGTAAATAAGCACCAGACAACTTTTATGAGATCCAACGCCATCTCCAAACGATATATTTCAAACACCCTGCCATCAGATGTGCCCAAGCACAGGCGAGCTCCATTGTCCCTGATGTCAGCATCTCAGAGCACCCCTCCAGGACCTTGGATGCATCCAGGGGAGGCCAATTTCTTGTGTAATGAAATCTGTGAGTGTGCATGAAACAGATAAGAATCCTTATGAAGCAGGCATAGTGAGGACTGGCTCGCTGCCCCGTAGCAGCACAGGAAATTCATCTTTGAGAAAGGACAAAGCAAAAAGCATCTTCCCCACCTTCCAAAATATCCCAGCATCAAAGTAATGAAAATAGTCATGTTACTGCTGTACATTCAGTAGATGGTGCTCCTTCAGAAAGTGTTTCAGAACCAAAATCTCCTGAGGGTCTATGCAGTCCAGATTTTACTTCTTTGGCAGAATACTCCCCTAACCCTTGGCTCCCCAGGCAGGAGCAGTACACTGTGTCCAAAGTGACAGAGGAAAGCTCTCTCTCAGAGAGCCCTGGGAACACCTGAGGCAGCTGTGACATCATGGACATCTGAAGTAAGCTCTGATTATGGCTTTGAAGAAATAGGTGAAAGAAAAGAACTGAGTGAAGTGCCTGAAGACGAGGCTAAAATTGTTTCTCTGAAGTCACAAGATACTCTTTTTGTATCCCCAGATATAGTAAATATCCCCAAAAATGATACTGACTCAGCCCCCGGCATTGATAGTGGAGAGTTCTTACAAACTCCAAGGAAGAAAAACAGGAAGCTAGAAACACAGATGGACAGGGATCACAGAATTTAGAACATGATGCAAGCAATGAAGAGATGGTAGTTGTTAGTAAGAGAAACTTGACGCCATTGGGCCCAAACCAAAAGAATGAGAACAGAGACGATAATATAAATGAGGGAGTGAGGAAAACAAATCACTGTAGGAGCTGTTGCCAAAAATAACGACATGAACACGGATGTTGTCAGACTATCAGACTCTCGGGTACATAAAACTCATACTACTGTAAGTTACAAGGAAAACCATCTAGCAGCTTCGATGGTACCAGATCAAAAAATGAATCAACCCAATGCAGAAAAGACAAAAATTCAAGATGCAGCAATTTAGACAACCCCCTCTAGGAACAGGTTTTGTGGGAATCAACAAGATCATAATTTGTCTGACTTTAAAATTAATGAAAGTGTGAAAACTTCAAATAACAAATCAACTAAATATTTATCCAAAGTTCACAAGATTCGGTAGAAACCTAAAGGGAATTCAGGAGTCAAGGCACCCTAATTATACATTCAAAAGAACAACTCACCATGAAAGTTCCAATTTGTGTACGTAGTGATGATGATCTTTTGCCTTCTGTAGATAGGATTGACACAAATTCGACTGCTTCTTACCTGAAGAATTATCCATTTTACAGATAGGACTACAACTCCAAGCCAAAACCTTTCAATGACATCACACGAGAGTATATACCCCAAATCAGAATGACTACTTATAAATTAGTGCCTCCCAAATCCTTGGAAATATCAAAAGACTGGGAATTGGAAACTGTAGGGTATAAAGATGATCAAGAGATATGTACTTTAGTAAAAAAAAATCCCACTCTTGAGACTGTGAGAGGAACTGCCATCCAAACAGAAAACCCTTCCATTTCTGCTGAACCAAAGGAGTCACCACCAGACCTTAAACCTAAGCCTAACTTGAAAACAGATGATGAGGTGCACAGTGCTGTGAACTCATCGGATGGTGCCATGGTTAATCCTCTGAGACCTCCCAAAGTGATGAGACATTGGCACAGCTCCCTTTGCACCAAATTTGGAAGATACAAACAATATTTTGGAGTCAAAATTTAAATCTCTGGCTTCAAATTCCCAGGCAAAACCCAGTTCTTTTTTCTTGCAGATGCAGAAGAGAGGATCCGACCAGTATGTGACATCTGCTGCAGCCAAGAATGCCCATGCTGCCCCCAGTCGTACTCCAAAAGAATTGCCAAATAAGGTGGTAGGAAAGGGTATGCTGACTCCTTCTGAGCAGACTGTTTCTCCCTTAAGTAAAACAGCTCACTCTGTCTCACAACCCCAAATTCAAAATACTGATGATGACATCGTCAGTCAGAAACCCATGGAAACCTCTCCTCCTCCCCCCGTATCACCAAAACCTGGGACTCTTCCCAGTAGCCAGGAAGCAGCACTAAACCTGAAGCCTTTGAAAACTTTTGGTGCCCCACTGCCATACTCAAATTCGCGTCCTTTACCGTTTGCCCTCGCTGTAGTGAGAAGGTCACAGACTTTCAGTTAAACACGTACTGAGTCATGCAGTGAAGTGGCATCTGCCCAACCTCCAGCCAACACAGAGGAAGAGAAGACTCATTCTGTAAATAAATGTGTGGACATCCCACAGCCTGAGGTGATTGATAAGGAAAATAACTCTGCACGTAATGAACAGAATTCCCAAATACTGACTCCAACTGAGTGTCCATCATTCACCCTTAAGAGACAAAATTCATTAACATTCCAAAGCTCTGACCCAAAACAGATTCGACAGAGTTTGCTGACTGCAATCCTTCCTGGAGAGGCAGCTGCCAAATTGAAAAGGGTTACCATTCCATCAAATACATTATCTGTGAATGGAAGGATATGTCTCAGCCGTTCTGTGTCCCCTGATGCCCAGGCCGGCCGTTAATTGTTGCCCCACCATGCTGCCCTTCACTTCCACTTCACTGACCAACTTCATTCCAGCAGAGAATGTTGACAGATGTATATTCAGATGTACACTAATATATTATCTGTTAAAATATAAGAATCATGGCTTTTATTGCCAGGAGGAGAATTACAGAATTTATAACATAATAATTTTAAATCTTTTTTTGCCTTAAGAGCTGCATATGCTGCTTTAGAACTTTAAAAGAGTAAATGACATTTGTTTTTTTCAAATGAGAAATAATCGCTTTTTATTGATTTCTCTTAACACATTTTCTACAATGGTGACAGACAAAAGTATAAATTAAGAGTCAAAGACATATTTGTATGACACATGAATAGTTAAACATTGTCTGACATTTGCTGTCTCAGTGCTACAGTTTACTTGAAAACATAAGTTATATTAATTATGTCTAATTTTGTGCTGAAGAGAACTAGTGATATCAAAAAAAGTATATTCAGTTCAACGATTATTTTCAGTGATGAATCACTTAGTGTGAAAGACTTACTTATCTTGTGCGTTCTTTCTATAATTTCAAGTCTTCATCAAATTCATGGGAAGTTCATAGTATTTTAATATTTCATTAACATGGAACTCTTGGGTTTTTAATCTGTAGAACGAAAATTGCACAAGAAAACTTAAATATATTCTATATATAATTATGACATTGTCAAACAGATATTACATATTTTATATGCCAGAAGCCTTAGAAATCTTTCTGTGAAAACGTTGATATATTGTGACAGTTATTTCACATTTGTTATGTAGAGAAGAATAGAGGTTAGTTTATATCCATATGGAAAACTTTAACAAATACTTGGAAGTTCCAAAAATCCTGATATTATTTCAAGTAACATGATAAAATAGGCATTATATAGTTCAGACACTAATATTCTAAATAATAATATATATTTACATTAAAACTAAAACTTTTTTTTTTTTTTTTTTTGTGAGTTGGAGTCTCACTCTGTCGCCCAGACTGGAGTGCAGCGGCCACTCCCGGCCACCGCAGCCTCGACCTGCCGGGCTCCGGCGATCCTTCCGCCTCAGCCTTCCAAGTAGCCGGAATTACAGGCATGCGCTACCACACCCGGCTGATTTTTTGATTTATTGTAGAGATGAGGTCTCGCTGCCCAGGCGGGTCTCGAACCCGCAGGCTCAGGCAATCCACTCACCTCAGCCTCCCAAAGGCGCGGGATTACAGGCTGAGCCACCGGAGCCCGGCAAAACTAAAACTTTTAAGCAAAATAATGCCTAATTTATTGGCTTACAGCTATTCTGGGGTCTAGGACTTGTTGGTATTCTGTTTCTACTTTAATCATTTAATAATTTATTTATTATTTATTATTATTTTAATAATTTAATAATTTATTCTGAAAATTTTGTTCAAACAAGCTGATATGAAGTTTGTTTTCATTAAAACTACTGGGATATCTACACCTTTGAAAAATATGTTGATCTTTTTTGTGTTTAATAAAATTCAGTTGTATAAAAAATGGTAATAATCTTGTCACACTGATTTGGTATCCTGAAATACATTGCTGAATTCATTTATCAAATCTAAGTGGTTTATTTTTTCATTCTTTAATTATCCTTTTTTTTGATATAAGATTACATCCTCAATGAACATGGCTAGTTACACTTTCTCCTTTTCAAATTTGAGGGCTTTCAGTTTTTTATTTTATTTTTTGTTCTTTCTTCCTTTTTTTTTTTAACTACTAGTTGCTCCTTTTAGGATTCCAGAACTATGTGGGCTGATATTGGTAAGAGCATGCATCCTTGTCATATCCCAACTCTTAGAGAATATTATCTAATGTTTTCCCTTTCTGATTATCACTCTGGGTTTTTAATGTATAACGTTAATTGCATTTTGAATTTTTCAACAATAAATATGCTGATTTTTATAATAAAAATTTTGAATTTTATTGAAAAATTCCTGAAATATTTTGAAATAATTTTAAACATTTTCTTCTAATTATTTTTGTGTGATGGGTTCCATTTATTGATTTGTGTGTTGTAAAATATCCTTGCTTCCCTGGGATAAAACCTATCTGCTCATGCTGCATTTTCTATTTGATGCACTGTTGGATTCAATTTACTAGTAATTTGTTTAGGATTTTCAGATCTATGCTCATCAAGGATATTAGTCTGTGGTTTAATGTTTGTGTTATATCCTTGCCTGGTTTTAGTATTAGATTAGTACTGGTCTTGTATTATAAAATATAGAGAATTTCCTCCTAGAGTGTATGGAAGTTTTTCAGGAATATTAGTACTAGCTCATCATCTGTGCTTGGTACAATTCAATTATGAATCCATCTCCACCTTGGTTTCTTGTTTTTATTTGTTCAAATTATTTTTATTATTGACTCAATCTCACAATTCATTATTGCTCTTTTCAAAGTATCTATTTATTTCTGGTTCAATCTCAGGATGTTGCATATGTCTATGAATTAATTCATTATTTAAGCTACCTGGTTTTTGAGTATACAAACATAGTTTCTGATTATCCTCTCTATTTCTTTTGTGTCAAGTGTAATATATCATTTTTCAAATTGTGATTGTGGATGTTTATATGTATATGTTTTTCATTTCTTGGTTAGTCTAGTTAGTGGTTTAACAATTTTATTTATATTTTATATAAGGAACTGTTAATTTTGTTTATTTTTATATGTTTATATCTTCTTTTTATCTTATTTTCTCTGTTATTTGTATTTTGTACTAAATTGAAGTTTGGTTTGATTTAATTTTCTAGTATTTTGAAGGTGACAATATGTTGCTAATTTAGAATCTTTTACTATTTTATCATAGGCACTTAATACCATAAACTTTTCACTTAGCACTGTGTCTGCTATATTCCTACATATTTAGTGTGTTGTGTTTCATTTTTATTTTTTAAAATATTCTTAAAATATTTTTTCATAAGTATTGCTCCTCAATTATGGTTTCTTATTGCATAGAATGGCTTTTTCTGCTGCATTACTTTCAGTCTAGTTGTGTTTTTATGGGCAATGTGAGTTTCTTGTAAGTGAATTATATTTTGTCAATCTCTGTCTTTTATTTAATTTTTAAAGAAGACTAGTCTTTTAATAAGTCTTATAAAAACACATTTCAAAATTTTGTAGTCATACTTGAAGTAAGTAAACTTTATATTTTGTGGAAAATCCAAATATAATATTATTTTTTATTTTATAGATGTAGGGTAAAATTCAGGGTTAGGTATACACATGTTCATTATGCATGTACCCTTGTTGATGAAATGTACCCTCTCTCCCCTGGTATTTTCCCTCAACTGCCAATCCCACACTTCCTGCTCTGACAGTTTTCCACTATTGCCAATACCTTTCTTATATGTAAAGGAATTCAAATCGTTCTACAAAAAGTTACCTGCACACACATATTTTTTGCAGCTCTATTCACAACATGGAACCATCCATGCTGCCCATCGAAACTGGATTTTAAAAATGGAGTGCATATACACAATGGAATATTATTCAACCATAAAAAGGACAAACATATGGACTTTACACAACTTGGATGGACTTAGAGTCTATCATACTGAGTGATCTACCAAAGAAACAAAGGACAGAGAGTTCTTTGCGTTCTCACTCATAAGCAGACCTTGAACAATCTCTGACCTTGAATTGGTTGCTTAACATATTTCCACTGAAGGTTGATGTAGATATGTGAGGTTTTGTTCCTGTCATATTGTTGTTTTAAAATTGTTTTATAAATTAATTTTCTTCCTTTTTTTCTCTTTTTTTCTTTGTGGTTTCATAAAATTTTGTCTAGTTGTCAATAGATTTCTTAAATTTTCTCATGTTTCTGAAATTTTTTTTGGCTCTACAATTTTATTTTATTTTTTAATTTTTTTCATAATCAATATTTTTTATTATGATATTGTGGGGTACAGTTAAGGGTTAGGTAAGCGATTATGCTTAGTTCAGGCACCCTTGTTGAAAAGAGGTGTCTCCCCATCCCCATGCAGATATTTACTACCGTTAATCCCATCTCCCTTCCCCTCCCCCCCATAGTTTCCTACCACTGTCAGTCATTTTCTTATAGTAGTATGTTGGGTGTTCAAGGTCCACTATATGAGTGAGAACATGTGATACTCAGATCTCTGTTTCTGTGAGAGATCACTCAGTATAATAGACTCTAGTTCCATCCAGGTTGCTGCGAAATTCATGATTTTCTTCTTTTTTATGGCTGCATAGTATTCCATCGCGTATATATACCACATTTTTTTAAATCCAGTCCTCTTTTGATGGGCAGCATGGTTGCTTCCAGGTTCTTGCTATTGTGAACAATGTTGCAATAAACATATGTGTGCAGGTATCATTTATAGAGTGATTTGAGTTGTTCAGGGTATATTCCCAGTAGAGGGATTGCAGGGTCATATGGAAAGTCAATATTTAGAGCTTTTAGGAATCTCCATACTGTTTTCCACAGAGGTTGCACTAGTTTGCACCCCCACCAACAGTGTAGAAGTGTTCCATTTTCACCACACCCTCCCCAGCAACTGTTATTTTTTAAGTTACTGATAATTGCCATTCTGACTGGAGTTAGGTGGTATCTCAGTGTGGTTTTGATTTGCATCTCCTTGATGATTAGTGAGGTTGAACATTTCTTCATGTGTCTGATGGCTGCTCAGATGTCTTCTTTTGAGAAGTGTCTGTTCATAACTTTTGCCCACTTTATAATGGGGCTTTTTGGTTTTTTTCTTTTCAGCACGTTTGAGTTTCTTATAGATCCAAGACGTTAAGACTTTTCAGACCTGGAGTTGGCAAATACTTTTTCCCAGGCTGTAGGATGTCTTCCTGCTCTCTCTCTCTCTCTCTTTTTTTTTTTTTTTGAGTTGGAGTCTCACTCTGTCGCCCAGACTGGAGTGCAGTGGCCACTCCTGGTCACCGCAGCCTCGACCTGCTGGGCTCCGGCGATCCTTCCGCCTCAGTCTTCCAAGTAGACGGAATTACAGGCATGTGCTACCATACCCGGCTGATTTATTTATTTATTTATTGTAGAGATGGGGTCTCATTGCCCAGGCGGGTCCTGAACCCGTGGGCTCAAGCAATCCACTCACCTCAGCCTCCCAAAAGTGCAGGCTTACAAGCTGAGCCACCAAGCCTGGCTTTCCTGCTCTCTTGATGGTTTCTTTGGTTTTGCAGAAGCTTTTCAGTTTAATTAGGTCCCACTTGACAATCTTATCTCTTATGGTCTGTGGGTTTCAGGTTTTGTTCAGGAATAGGCTGCCAATTCCAATTTCCACGAGAGTATGTCCTTCATTTTCCATGGTTCTTATGGTTTGAGGTTTTACATTTAGGTCTCTGATCCATTTTGAGTTACTTTTTGTGCATGTTGATAAACAGGGGTCCTGTTTCAATCTTCTGCATGTGGTCAGCCAGATTTCCCAATACCATTTACTGAATAGGTTCTCCTCACCCCAGTGGTAGGTGGTGGAGGTTTTGTCAAAGATGAGTTGGAGCTGGGCTTGGTGGCTCAGGCTGTAATCCCACATGGCCATTGCACTCCAGTCTGGGCGACAGAGTGACACTCCAACTCAAAAAAAAAAAGATGAATTGGTTGAGAAATTGAGGTTTTGCCTCTGGAATCTCAATTCTATTTCATTTCTCTGTATGCCTGTTTCTGTACAAATACCAAGCTGTATTGTAGTTTTATAGTAAAGTGTGAAGTCTGGTAATGTTTTGTGTTTTTTTGCTGAGGATTGTTCTGGCTATTCTTGATTGTTTGTGTTTCCATATGAATATCTGTGTTGTTTTTTCTAGGTCTGAGAAGAATGTTGCTGGTAGTTTGACGGGTATTGCATTAAATCTGTAGATTGCCTTAGGTAAGATGGACATCTTCACAATGTTGATTCTTCCAATCTATGAGCATGGGATATTTTTCCACCTGTTTGTGTCATCTTTGATTTCTTTGATCAGTGTTTTGTAGTTTGCATGTAAAGGTCTTTCACGTTTCTGGTTAGGAAGATGCCAAGGTATTTCATTTTTGTGGCTATTGTGAATGGAATTGTCCTTTTTATTTGGATTTCTGTTTGTTCATTATTGGTGTAAAGAAATGCAATTGTCTTTTGCACATTTATTTTATATCCTGAGATTTTGCCAAAGTCCTTTATCAGTTTAAGGAGGTTTTTTTGACAAATTCTCTTGGGTTATCAAGGTACAATGATCATGTCATCTGTAAAGAGAGATGACTTGACTTCCTCTTCTCCTATTTAAATACCCCTTATTGCCTTCTCTTGTCTGATTGCTCTAGCTAGGACTTTCAATACTATATTGAACAGGAGGGGTGAGAGTGGGCATCCTTGTCTTTTTTCAGTTGTCAGGGGAAATGGTTCCACTTTTTGTCCATTTAGGATTATGCTGGCTGTAGATTGCTCATAGATGGCTTTTACTACTTTGAGGTATGTTCCCCATATGCCTAGCTGTTCGAGGATTTTTATTAAGAAGGAATGCTGAATTTTATCAAAAGTTTTGTCTGCATCTAATGATATAATCATGTGGTTTTTGTTTTCACAACTGTTGATGTATTTAATTACATTTATTGTTTTACAAATGTTGAACCAGAATTGCATCTCAGGGATGAAACCCACTTAGTGATGATGGATTATTTTTGAGATGTATTGTTGAATTTGGTTCACTAGGATCTTGTTGAGAATTTTAGCATCTATGTTCATCAAAGATATTGGCCTGTAGTTTTCTTTCTTTGTTGGGTCTTTACCTGGCTTGGGTATCAATGTGATGTTAGCTTCGTAAAATGATTTGGGGAGAGTTCTATCTTTCTCAGTCACCTGGAATGCCTTCAGTAGGATTGGTATAAGCTCCTCCTTAAATGTCTTGTAGAATTCTGCTGGAAAACCATCTGGTCCAGGGCTTTTTTTGGTAGGTAGTTTTCTTATCACATAGTCATTTTCCTTGATTGTTATTGGTCTTTTTAAGGTCTCAATTTCTTCTTGTTTCAACCTAGGCAGGTTGTGTGATGACAGAAAGTTCTCAATTTCTGAAAGGTTTTCAAGTTTGTTTCCATACAAGTGTACGTAGTAATCTCTAATGATCTTTTGTATTTCTTTAGGAACTGATGTGACTTCATCTTTTGTGTTTCTGATTGTGTTTATTTGAAGTTTTTCCTCTGTTTTTCTTGGTCAATCTCACTAGTGGACCATCAATCTTGTTTATGCTTTCGAAGAACCAGCTTTTAGTTTCATTTATTTTTTGTACTATCTTTTTGTCTTCTATGTCCTGGATTTGGGCTATTATTTTGGTGATTTGGATTCTTATTCTGAAATTAGGGTTTTGTGATCTTACTTTTCCAGCTTTGTTAGGTGGTTTCTTAAGTTGTTAATTTGTGATCCTTCCATTTTCTTCATGTGCGTTTGTAGGGATATAAATTCCCCCCTCACTACAGGTTTCATGGCGTCCTAGAGATTTTGGTAAGATATTTCTTCATTTTCATTTGTTTCCAGGTGTCTTTTGATCTCTGTTTTGACTTCATCAACAACTCAGGAGTTGTTTAGCATCATGCTGTTTAGTGTCCATGTCTTTGTGGCTTTTGGGGGGACCTTATTGGTATTAATGATTATTTTATTCCACTGTGGTCCAAGAAGTGCAAGGAAAAATTTCAGTCCTTTAAAATTTGCTTATGCTTGATTTATGGCCAAGTATGTGGTCAATCTTAGAGTATGTTCCATGAGGTGATGAGTAGAATGTGTATTCTGTGATCTTTGGATGGAGGGTTCTGTAGGTATCAATTAAGTCCATTTGATCGAGTCACATTGAGGTTGTGGATCTCGTTGCTGACGTTATGTCCTGATGATCTGTCTAGTGTTTTGAGTTGGGCATTAAACTCCCTAGCTATGAGGGTATTGGAGTTGATATCTTTTTCTAGTTTACCTAGGAGCTCTTTTATGAAAGTTGGTGCTCCTATATTTGGTGCATATATCTTTAGGAAGGATATTTCTTGTTGATGGATTGAACCTTTTATCATTATATAGTGGCCTTCTGTATCTTATAAAATTGATAGCTTAAAGGGTATGTTGTCTGAGATTAAGATCATGTCTCCACCTTTCTTTTGTGTTCCATTCGCCTGAAAATCTGTTTCCCATCCTCTTACTTTGCATCTCTGAGTGTCCTTTCTAGTGAGGTGAGTCTCTTGAAGGCAATAGAGTGCTGCCTGGTGATATTTTATCCATTTTTCCATTCTATGTCTTTTCAGTGGTGTATTTAGTCCACTCACATTCAAACTAATTATTGAAAGGTGAAAGTTGATCTCTATCATACTGCTCTTACTGAGTTGTTGTTCTTCCTCTTTGGGTGTTGTCTTTCTTTTGGTTTTAGAGTTGGATCATGTGTTTTTAATCTTTTGCCTGTACTCTTGTGACGAACTTTGTTATTCTTTATTCCTTTTCTTCTGTGTTCAATACTTTCTTAAGTGTTTCTTGTAGGGGTGGCCTTTGACAGCATAGATTCTTAGGGATTAGATATCTGGAAAAGATTTCAATTCTCCCTCACTGATGAAGCTTACCTTGGCTGGGTAGGTTATTCTCAGTTGAAATTGTTTATCTTTTAGAACTTTGAAGTTAGGGCTCCAAGATCTCCTAGCCTGGAGGGTTTCTGTAGATGAATCTGCTGCTATTCTAATTGGTCTTCCCTGGTACATAGTCTGACCTTTTTCTCTTGCAGCCTTTAGGATTTTTTCTTTTATACCTACTTTGTTTAGGTGAATTATTAGATGTCTGGGAGCTGGTCTTCTCAGTTGTTGTCTTGCAGGGGTTCTCTGAGTCTCTTGTGTTTGAATTTTTCCATCCTTGATGAGATGACGGAAGTTTTCTGGAATGATTTCATGAAATGTTTATTCCAGTGTGGCCACTGTTTCTCTCTCTGACTCAGGAAGGCAAATTACTCTTAGGTTTGGTCTCTTGAAGTGAGCATTCATCTCTTGAAGGTTTTCTTCTGTCTTTTGGAGCTTCTTTTCTATGCTTTTGACAGTTTGGGTTAGTTCTGTTTTGGTCTTCGGGCTCTGAGATTCTATCTTCTGCTTGACTAATTCTGCTTTCCATGCTTATTAGTTTATTATTTATTTCCATCACAGTATTCTTTACTACTGTTGTTTCTGACATCAGCTGCTTCCTATTTTTCTCTTGTCTCTCCTCAGTTTTTAAAATTCTTTCTTTTAATGTCCTGATAACTGGGTTTGTTGCATGTGACCAGTCATTCTGTGGGCTCTTCATTGTTGGTGTTTCGGATTCTGTTTTCTCAGTGTCTGTTCTCCAAGGTGTCTGTGTGAGACCTATATTCTTCTTTTGTTTTTTCTTCATTTGTGCAGTTTTCCCCCCCACCCTACTTTTTCTTCACTCCACATCACAGTATACTTTAATTCTGTTATTCAGGGGTAGAGGGATTGCTTTTACTTTGGTTTGTTCAATCTCCTATTCTTTATGTATGCGCTCTTACTTTGTTCAATTCTGGAGTTGCACTGTAGGTTGGGGTGGTCCTTTTTGCAGTTTTGAGATTTACTTAAGGGGAGAGCTGTGATTCAAAATCTATCTGCAGGTCCTGGTATTTGCTGACAGGTGTATGGATAATCTGGAGCCCACTCCCCACTGCCTTGGAATCTGTCCGTGCAGTGGGGCTGTAGATTTACTCTCTAAAATAAAATGTGGTTAGCAAGGCCGGGCTTGGTGGCTCAGCCTGTAATCCCGTGCCTTTGGGAGGATGAGGTGAGTGGATTGCCTGAACCCATGGGTTCGAGACCCGCCTGGGCAGTGAGACCTCATCTCTACAATAAATAAAAAAAAAAATCAGCTGGGCATGGTAGCGCATGCCTGTAATTCCGGCTACTCAGAAGGATGAGGTGGAAGGATCACCAGAGCCCAGCAGGTCAAGGCTGCAGTGGCTGGGAGCAGCCACTGCACTCCAGTCTGGGCGACTGAGTGAGACTCCAGCTCAAGAAAAATAAAAAATAAAAAATAAATAAATAAATAAATAAAGTGTGGTTAGCAGAGGGAAGAGAATGGAGCAGACAGTGGGGGTAAGAGGGGAGGTAGAGAGAGAGGAGTAAGGGGTTAAACAGACGAGTGTATCAACAAATGGAGAGAGAGAGACCTAAACTGAAACAGTTAAAAACAATAGACCATGGCTACAGACTAATCAACTACCATCCCTCCAAAAAAATAAATAAAACATAAAATGATGCTAGCATACAGGCTAAACAACCACCTTATTGGTGTGCTGTTGCTCTATACAAAGATATGGTTTACAGAAAGGAGAAGAGAGAAGAAAAGGAAGAGGGAAAAAAAGAAAAGAAAAAAGAACAATACAGTAGGGATAGAATTAAGTCATTAAGCTAACAGAACCAATCAAGCACAATCTGAGACATTTCATTTAAGTCCAAAGTCCTTTCAGCTCTGATTTCTAGCTGTCTTTTCAAACTGGTAAATTAGTTCCCAGTTATGGTCAGTTGCCCCTGGCCTGCTCTGAAGGACAGTTCAGATCACCCTCATTTCACCATTCAAATTAGGTCTCTGTTTTTCAAGCTTGTTTCTCCCATTTCAGTGTTGTTACCTTGTATCACCAGCAAGTGGTGCTATATCAACTGCTCACCCCAGAAGGGGTGGAACCAGACTGGAGTTGGGGCAGAGGCCGGAGATGGGAGCCTGCCTTGGGGCACAAAGGAGAAGATCCATGTGGCAGCACGGCATGGTGGCAGCAGAGGTGGCAGCGATCCCAGCAGATCTTGCCTGCAGGGTTTCAAGGACTGAAGGTGTGGATCACTTCAGGCATGGGTGAATCGCTATGGCCACGACAGAATTCATGTAGCACCCCCAGCTGCTGTGTATGTGGCTGCAGTGGCTGTCTAGACTCCTGTGATGCCCCAGCAGTGGTGACAACTGAGCTCTGTGGGAAGAGCAGGCTGCCCACGTTGGGATCCGCAGCCCCCAGGGAGAGAGCAAGAGACCCTCTGTGTTCTCCTTTGCAGAGGGTT
The DNA here is from genome assembly GCF_000164805.1 of Carlito syrichta. Classification (NCBI taxonomy): domain Eukaryota; kingdom Metazoa; phylum Chordata; class Mammalia; order Primates; family Tarsiidae; genus Carlito; species Carlito syrichta. The sequence continues at coordinate 25,979 of NW_007247011.1, read as the reverse complement.
TCATAAACCAGGCTGCCCCACAGCCGTCTTGGCAGAAGTCGTTTCTGAATATTTTATTTTATTTTATTTTTATATTTTTTTATTTTTTGAGTTGGAGTCTCACTCTGTCGCCCAGACTGGAGTGCAGTGGCTGGGAGCGGCCACCGCAGCCTCGGCCTGCTGGGCTCTGGTGATCCTTCCTCCTCAGCTTTCCGAGTAGCCAGAATTACAGGTGCGCGCTACCACGCCCGTCTAATTTTCTGATTTATTGTAGAGATGAGGTCTTGCTGCCCAAGCGGGTCTCGAACCCATGGGTTCAGGCAATCCACTCACCTCAGCCTCCCAAAGGTGCGGGATTACAGGCTGATCCACTGAGCCCGGCTTCTGAATATTTTAAAAGAAATATGGACTGGACACAGTGGCTTAAACTGTAATTCCAGCACTTTGGGGAGCCAAAGCAAGTGGATTGCCTGATCATGCAGTTTCAAACCCAGCCTGCACAACTTTGTGGAACCTCGTCTCCACAATAAATAAAAAAGTAGCCAGGTGTGGTAGCATACACCTGTGGTTCCACCAACTTGCAATGCTGAGGTGGAAGAATCATCAGAGTCCAACAGGTCAACACTGAGGTGGCCGTGAGTGTGCCACAGCACTCCAGCCTGGGAGACAGAAATTCCAACTCAAAAATATAAAAACAGAAACATTCATTTTATTGTCCTGTATATTTTCATAATGAGTGCTATTGGTCTTACATTTCTTTCTTTCTTTTTTTTGAGTTGGAGTCTCACTCGGTCACCCAGATTGGAGTGCAGTGACTGCTCCTGGCCACCACAGCCTTGCCTGCTGGGCTCTGGTGATCCTTCCGCCTCAGCCTTCCAAGTAGCCAGAATTACAGGCATGTGCTACCACACCTGCCTGATTTCTTGATTTATTGTAGAGATGAGGTCTCGCTGCCCAGGCGGGTCTCGAACCTGTGGGCTCAGGCAATCCACTCACCTCAGTCTCCCAAAGGCATGCAATTACAGGGTGAGCCACCGAGCCCAGCTGTTCTTTCATTTCTATGTTTAAGACTGACTTGATTTTTCCTGTGGGGTCAATTTAGTGGTGAAATATTTTCTCAAAATTTGTCTATGTACAAAAGATATTATTTTCTTTAGATTATAAAGCATATTCAGACAGAATGCAAATTTCTAGGTTGATATGGTTTTTTCCAGCACTTTAAAAAATTCCATTTTTTTCTTGTCTGTAATGTTTCTGGTGAAAAGTTTGCTTTTAGTCGAATGTGGTTTTTTTTTACACTAATGTGGTTTTTTCTACACTAGAGCTTTTATATTTCAAATTTTAACATTATCTTTATTACTTTAGATATTCTGAATACAATATTGCATGGTAAGTTATTTTTGCTATGCATTTGCTGGTACTTCACAAAATTTCTTGCCCCTGGATATCTTAATCTCTTGTTAGACTTGGGAAATTTTTATCAATTATCACCTTAAATTTAATTTCTAATGTATTAATAAATTTTTCTGCTTAGATACCAATACCAATAATGCATAACATAGGTCAATGTATTTAATCACAGACATCTCAAAAGTTGTCTTCATGCTTATTGTTTTTATTCTTTTTTTGTTGTATATTTTTGTGTCATTTATCCTTTTTTTGCATTTTGTGCTTTGATTTTAGCATTATATATTGCTTCATTTTATCTCATTTTTAACATTTTTGTCATATATTTTTCTTAACTTGGGGATGTTTTCCCTAGTTTGTAAAATTTATTTATATATAATTAGAGTTCATTCTTAAGTAACACCATACACCTTTAGAGATATTGCCAGTACCTTGAAAATGCAAAGTATTCTATTTCATCCTACCTGATCCCATATTATTTCAATAATTATTACATACACACACACACACACCCACACACACACACACATTTGCTTTTCTTTTTTTGCTATGATTATTCTGAAGAAGCTGATTTTTTAGAATTAAGAATGAGAAAAATTATTTTTTTACCCTTAACTAAAACTGTTCACTACATTTTATGTTTTGTGAACTTCCATTTCTAATCTATATGATATTACTTCTCTTTGACACATTATTTTAACATTTCTTGCAAAGATGTTCTAATGAAAACATATTACCTTAATCTGTGTTTATATGAGAAAGTCTATATTTTTATTTTGTCACTTGACAGGCTAAGGAATTCTTTTTTTCAATGAAATTCTTCACTCAATTATCTTTTTTATTTTTATGATTTCTGAAGTTGAAGTCAAATGCAATTATTATCTTTAATTCTCTACATATAATATTTATCCCACATAGATTGGGGAGGATATATTCTTTTTTGTTGTTTTTGATTGCTTAAAATAAGATACCTACGTCTGATTTTTATTTTTCTTGGTCATCTCTGAAATTTACAGATCTGTAGTTTGTTTTTTCACAATATTTATTTGGAAATTCTCAGTTACTATTTTTTAAATATGTCTTCTTTTTTTGTTTCTCTTCTCTTTCTATGTTTCCCATAATGTGTTGACTATATATTTTTTTGAGGTGGAGTCTCACTCTGTCACCCAGACTAGAATTCAGTGGCACACTCCTGGCCAGTCCAGCCTTGACTTGCTGGGCTCCAGCGATCCTTCCGTTTCAGCCTTCCAAGTACCCAAAACTACAGGCATGCACTAGCACGCCTGGCTACATTTTCATTTATTTTAGAGTCAAGGTCTCACCAAGTTGCCTGGGCAGGTCTCAAACCCTCAGACTCAGGCAATCCACTTGCTTTGGCCTCCCAAAATGCTGGGATTACAGGCCTAGCCACCAAACCCAGCTTGGTCATCATTTTTTAATTGTCTTACAATTTTTTTTGTTAGTGTTCTATTTGTGGGTTGTGTTTATGTGTGTGTAAATTTGCTTGTAATTAAATATTTTTATTATACTTTTTAGTTTGGAGTTTTCCATTGAGATATACTTAATTTCAGGTTCTTTTCTCAGGTGTATCCATTCTACAAATAAGCCCACAGAAGACATTCTTTATTTCTGTTATAGTATTTTATATCTCTACTATTTTTGATTCTTTATTCGAATTTACATATTTACTGACTTTGCCTCTCTGTTCTTCCATGCTGTCTACTTTATTCACTATATCTCTTAGCATATTAATTATGGCTACTTCTTTTGTCTTTTTGTATTTAAAGAGTTGGAATCTGGCTACATTGTGCAGACTGATTTCAAACTCCTGAGATCAAGCAACCATTCTCCCTTAGGTTTCCAGGTTGCTGAGAATACAGGAATGAATCATCACGTCTGGCCATTTATAGCTGTTTTAAATTCCATGGTTTGTAATTCCAACCTCACTGACATATCTGAATCTCCTACTCATGCTTGTTAGTGTGTTTTGTCTTTGTTTTTACCTGGCAGTCATTCTTTAAGTACCAAGTAAAAATACCAGCTGTGTTGCAGGTCTAGGGATGTTATTGTAGAAGGTTGATATGATGAGGTCCATAATGCTGCAATTAATTCTCAATTTTTCAATGACTTTGTTTATTTACAAAAAAAGATTACACACAGGCATGGAAAGATTGAACTATAGATTTGGAGAGCATTCTTGCATACCACATATATTGCAAATTTCTTTTTTTGTCATCAATATTCAAACTAAATTACTGTTGGGCGTTGGCCATGGAGGTCCACTGAGCATTAGGGATCAGGAAGGCCCGTTGACCCCGAGACCACTAGGATGCGTTCGGGAGCTATTGACCCCATTTTCTCCCCCTTTCTATACAGCACTAACCAGATTAAGCTCCTGTGAGCTCAAAACATAAAAACTCTGAGCCCAAGACGAACACAAGCTAACTTTAGAAGCTCATTACTCCCATTCTTCCACAAACTGCAATCTTGAATTTCACACAACTTATAATTCAAACTCATGTCACATCTAAGAGCCTTAGTATTGGTCACAGGCTTCTGGGTCATGATCTTAGGATTTATTGAACGTGTAAATTGTAGAATATAGTTTTAGAAGACAGCCATTTTATTGAAAGAATGCGACTGGGTTACTTGCAGGTAGCACACTGGGAATTTGGACTGGGCCATATTCCAAACATTCTGGTATGGGCCATTTTCTTTTGTAAAGTAAGTACTTAAGCTTCTATAGAATTGTTCAACTTGGCATAAATCAATCAGCTTAGGATGAAAAAGGTTTATAGAATATGTCAGTCACAGATTAGGGTATCCTTTGTTATGGGATTTGAAGATTATCATATGAAAAGGGTTTAAAGGCAATCTTGATTAAGTTTTCATGGATTAAGGTTTTTGGTGGGTGGGGGGCGCCCTTCCCACATCTGACTTTGTGTATAAAAGATCCATTGTAATACCCAATAATTCTCACTCACTTCTGCACTCGACTGGAGTCCAGTCTCTTTCTTTCTCTCTTCTTCCCCCCAATCGCCAATGCTGTCTCCACCTTTGGGGTACTCTGAACCTGGCTGGAGCTGGTCTCTGGCAAATTACAAGTGAACAATTTTTTTAAAAATGCAATTGCAACAAACAATTGGAAAATACCTGAATAGAAATTACATCCATCAACAAATACAAAAAATAATCAATTTGATTTTTTATTAGGAAGATAGACATATCAACAACAATGAGGTACTACTGTTAACCTACTGAATTTAGTGTAATGTACAGTACTCACATTACCAATGGCAAAGAAGATGTCAAGAAAGAGAAACTCCCACTCACTGCTGGTGAGAATGAAATATGGCACATCTCTTTTTAAACCCAGGTTGAAAATTTCTCACAAAGTTACCCATAAACTTACTGTGTAATCAAACATATTTCAAAGTACCTATCCAGGTTATTTGAAATGTAAGTTCACGTGTTTTATTGGAATTTTTAAAAAGTTTCTTATTACTTAAATGATCACACCCCATCTATTCTAGGTCCTTATTGTTAACATGGGTTTGGATCTAGTCAGTTCTACATTTGAAAATAATTGTTGCAGTGGCTGCCAAAACTAAAGTGTGCTTTCTTTACAGGCCCAGACAGCACAGAATCCTCTAGTGACAACCTGTATTTTTCTATGAGGCTTTGGACCTTCACATTGTGCAATCCCACAGAGAATTCACAACTGTCAGCTATTCCAGGTGTATCCTAGTGACACTTATACTGCGAATTGTCATTGAGGTGGAAGGAGTTACACTCAATGAACATTCTCTATCTAGTAATGAAGCTGTGTTCCAAAGAGGTATCATAATGCTGAGACTGAATGTATCCTTCCACGTGTTCCTGTTCTTGCTGCAGTTGTGATGAGCATCCATGTGCACAATTTCATTTTTGAGTTGAGTGTCACTTTTTAATTATTTTTTCAAATGTCACTCCCGCAATTACTATGACTATTCACTAATGACCTTAATATCTCCTTTTTATGACCTTTTCTGTAGAATAAGGCTATTATTCCAGAGGGAAAGAGGAGAGGGTATGTCTTTAAAAAGCTTTGTTGATTTCCTCCGTTGCCTTCCCAGTATTGTGGGTTCCTTCAGTGCCTGTTAATAAAGTCGTTTACTGTGGATTTTTTTTTACTGCAGATTAACTCTTTGACAATTTAGTGGTCATGGAGGATATGATTTTGAATGTTTTTCAGTTATAGTTGTTCCTTTTTCCCAGACAGAACTCTCTTGGGGAATAGAGTGTGGAAATTTGGGGGGCATGTCCCCAAAAGAAGGTTCACTGGCAGCAGGAATCCCCAAGCTCTCTGTCCTCTGAGAATTTCCCACTATAACTCCTTTATCACGCTCGACTTTAAGCAATTCAATGAATACGTCTCATCATTTAGTAGCTCCTTTGACATTTGTTGGTCTCTGCCTTACTTTGGGTAGTATTTTGTTTCTGTTTTTCCCTGCAAGTCTTTGTCTTCCTTCAGATTTTAAGACTTTTGTTTGTCCTACTACACCTATTTTCTCATGTCCTAGAAAAAAAGTATTATTTTTCAGCTTGTTCATGTTAGGTATTGCTCTAAGAAAAAAAAATTCGTAAATTGTCTACATATCTTAACCGAGTAACTTTTTTTTTGTGATACTCAGACTGGAAAGAATGCAAATATTAAGCAGATTAACATATAAGGAAATAATATACATTAATTTATTGCATACTATATATCATGAGAGACAATGAGTTCTGTCGCACACAATTGAATCACACATAATTATGCTGAGCAGGAAGCCACACAAATGAAAAAGGCGTTATATTTTTCACTGTTACAAACTCTAGAAAATGAAAACGAATGAAGTGTAACAGAGATTAATGGTTGAATCAGAACTTTTGTATTGCTGTTGAAGCCTTTTTCTCCAGAACTGGAGACACATCAGGAAGGGAAAGGCTGAGAGGGAGGGATTGCAGAGAAGTAGGAGGAAGAATATAAGGGTGATTCATTTGTTCATTATAGTGATTGTTATGATGGATACACAGGTGTATGCATGTCTCCTCACTTATCACACTGTGCCCTTTAATTATGTGAGTTTCATTACAAGCCAGTAATGCCTCATTAAAGCTATTACAATGAAAAGGTAATTTGAAGGAAGCATTGTTGGAGAGACAGAAAATAACATGTAAAACTAAATACCCTTAAAAACACAACTACAATATACACCCGCTTCTCCTTACAATTGTTAGATAAACACAAGCATGCATACAAATCCTGCCATGTTCTCATTACAGTAAGGGGATATGCAAACCTCACTAGGCATGTCTTTCTCTTTGCCAGTGTTGGTTCAGGAACAGTTGACTAGATGTTCAGAATCATACTTACCAGAGTCAACTCTGGGAACATTGCTTAATCCACATGTGTTTACGCTTGTATTTTGACACAACATGGAAATATCATTGACAATACTGGACATGATTTCTTTCATATGCACACACAAAGTAAGATGATTGATGCTAAGTTTACGTTACATTACATTGTCTCATAGACCCATTGTACCTCAATAAAACTTTAAAGATAAAACACATATTTTAAAAATGGCTGGCAAGTCTTCATTAAAACATAAACTCATAATTTTTCCAAATATATTAAATGTCACCAATACTCCCAGGGTACTCCTTTCTGGGACCAGCCCTCCCACCAGAGATAGCTATATAGCAGAATATATGCAAATAGGACCCTCCCTCTACTGATGAAAATTAGCTCAGCCCTAACACTGCAGCTCTGAGAGAGAAGCCCAGCCTTGCCATTCCCATGAATTCCCATTTGGGGATCAGTACTCAACACGGATCACTCAGCACGGACTTTTGGCTCTGATAGGATTTCCTGGTAGATGTTTTATTTTTAATTTTTAAATTTAATTTTTTTTTTAGTTGAAGTCTCAGTTATTCACCCAGACTGGAGTGCAGTGACCATTCCCGGCCACCACAGCCTCGAACTGCTGGGCTCTAGCGATCCTTCTGCCTCAGCCTTCCAAGTAGCTGGAACTACAGGTGCGTGCTACCATGCCCAGCTGATTTTTTAAAATTTTTGTAGAGATGAGGTCTCACCAAGTTGCCCTAGCGGGAATTGTACCAGCAGGTTCAGACAGTCCACTCACCTTAGCCTGCCCAGGCACAGGATTACAGGCTGAGCCACCGAGCCCGGCTCCTGGTCGCTTGTTTTAAAGGTAGTTTATAAATAATTAGATATATTGAGTGTGTGAGAGGATGTGAGTGAAAGAAGCAGTGGACATCAGTGGAAGTATCTAACTTGATGTCTCTGTGTTTGCAGGTGTCCACTGTGAGGTTAAGCTAACGCAGTCTGGGGGAGGCTTGGTTCAGCCTGGGGGGACCGTTATATTCTCCTGTGCAGCTTCTGTATTCACCTTCAGTAATTATCCCATAAGCTGGGTTCACCAGACCCCAGGGAAGGGGCTGGAATGGGCCTCAACCATTAGTAGCAGTGGTGGTAACACACACTACGCAGACTCTGTGAAGGGCCGATTCACCATCTCCAGAGACAATGCCAAGAATATTCTCTATCAGCAAATGAACAGGCTGAGATCCGAGAACATGACCATGTATTACATCCCGAGGTACACAGTGAGAAGATATCAGAAACAGTGGGCTCTATCTGAAACACCCCTGCAGTGAGAAATGAATACTTGGACTACAGGGGGCAGTCAGATCACACAGATGATCAGGCAGCCCATGGGCAAGGTGCAGATGGAGGTTGAGTACTGCCTTCTGTCAGTACTGAGGCTTCCTCTGCATCTGTTTCTTCTGGCTCTGCTTTATGTTTCTGAATCTGCATCTATCACTGAATTAGAAAAGGCTGCTACTATTGGGGACAGTTTCTCGTATGACCCTTAAGCTAGATGCCACTAATGAAGGTAGAAAATTGCACAAGAGGCCATTAAGATTCTAAACATTGTCAGCCCAGGATGAAGTCTAAAAACTGAGGAAGTAGAATGGGAGGAGCTTGATGATGCTTCCTTACTACCCATCGGCCCAAGCTAACTCTGGCATGTACATTAATGCTTCCCTGAGGCACAGTTGCCCATCAAGAATAATCTGTGACTCCCATCAGTACCTATGTATTAGATATATCAACTTTATTCATTCATTGTCTATGGGGAGGTCCCAGGACATGCATTTTTGTCACAAACCTGGTGATCAATGTCAGAGAGGAACATTGGTTTCCTGCTCCATGGGACTTTCTGTAGTTGGAAATATGGAAAGTGCAATCTTATAACCAAAACACCTTTTTTTATGGATTTTATACATGAAAATATATTCAAATGATGCTATCAGATGGCATATAGAAGCAAGTTTGCACTCTGCAAATAATAATCGTGCTAAAATTCATTTAAAATGCATTATGGTTTAAGATTGAAGGATCCTTGTCACTGAGTTGGTTTCCTTTGAGGAATTGTTTAATATAAATGTGCGACCAAATATTTTTCATGGTGTTTTGTTTCTTTTTATATACAGAGAACTTAAGTATAGTAGCCGTGTTCCTTGAAAACCATGCATCTGATCCTCTAAAGCGAAAGAGCAGAGTTTCTCCTGTTGCTAAGGCTGAGGAAGCAGCTGGTCCCGCAGAAACTGGAGCCTTCAGAGGGCACACATGCAGGTGTGTAGACTTTAAATTTTCTCCATATGGAAACCTCTCCTGCCAGTGATTGCTGTCCAGGATTCACTGTGGGTTGAGAATTAGACACCGTGAAGCTAGCATGGTGATGATTACTATTATGGAAATCATCATTATCATAGAGGAGGTGATAATATAATCTTCACTCCTTTGATTTATTTTCTTTTTTATTGTGGTTGTAGTTGGAAAGATAAAAGTGTTTCCTTGTATTTGCCTTAGTCTAAAAGAGAATCTACTGAATTTGTCAAGGAGACTAATACATTTGGCAAAATTTGATTATTTGGAAATTTTTGTGTAGTGTTCAGAAGCTGTGAACACCAGAATCTGTTTTCAGTCCACTGATTTGTTGCTAAGAAAAAGAACCCCATAGCCCCCTGGCAGCTTGGACCAAATTTGGACAATTTCAGAGACTTTCTCTGTGATTTCTTTTGAATATCAGTGGTATCAGTTGTAATGTTTTCTCTTTAACATTTAATATAATGTATTTGAGAAGTCTCTCCTTTTCTCTTAGTCTAGCTCTGGTTTTGTTTCAATTGTTGATTCTCATTTTCTTTCTTAAAAAACAATGCATAGTTCTGTTGATGTTTCTACTCCTTTAAAGTCTTCTTTTCATTTATTTATTTAATTACTCTGAAACCTCATGAATGCATTACTGGTACGTATACTGATATTCTGTTTTTAAATGCAAGATTCTTGTTAGACTCAACAAAATGCATAAGAAAATGCCCTGATGAGTCTGCAGCTCCCACCACAAGAGAAGGGTTAGAATTGCCAAGCTATGGTGACAGGAGGGAAACAGGCCTTAGCAAGAGCAGGAGTTTTGCTGTCAGACCTAATATTTCCTCTCCTGGGGACATCACTTATCTTCTTCCTCACCCTGAGAATCAGTCATTTCTGTCTGGGTGGGAAAATCACATAATATTTTCTTTGATATATGTGGATGCAAGCCCAGGAACGAGGCAAACCACACATTATCTCTGCACCTGCTCTCATAGGAATATATGCACCAACATATAATTTCTAAGAATGTCTACATCAAATAGTTCCCCTTTTACACTTCACACACACCCTGTCTATTCATGACCAAAGACTCACACCCTGCATCATACAATTGTAACCTAATTAAGTATGGGTATATGTACACATCTGTGAAACAAACATCACCATCAGAACCATACAATATTAGTCATTTCCAAGGTCTCCTCTCAGTGTTTGTGTGTGATTCAAAACCTGGGCAGACATTGAATTAGTTAACTGTATAAAAATTTTAGGACAACACTTGTTTCTGCTCTGGTGGACTGGTGTGTGAGAACTTCAGGTGTCAGTTATGCAGATGATCCAAATATCTGTAATGGGCTCCAGTACACATCACTTCACACTATGACTCAGCAGAGCTTCCCTGATGATAACGCCTACTCACATGTCATCATACATCACTGCTAAGAGAGCTGAACATGTGCATGATACTCTACTGGAGGGCAACACCTGAGAACTTGTGCCTGATTTCTCAGGGACTGCACCCCTGGTGCCTTTGCATTTTAAATTCATATGCTGTTGCTTAATACATTGCAACCATGAACAAAACAGCTTATTCAGAGTCGTATATTACTACTGATCAGAGGAACTGAAGATGATCCAGAAACACTTGAAACAATGACATGAACAGTGGAATTTACTAGAAAATTCCTGACTCACTGACACATGACTAAAGTGTTGTGTAAAATATCAAAAAGTGAGAGGGTGTAGGATGAGGTGGCCTGTCTGACTACAAAATCTCATGGCATGAGATCCCATGTGCACTCCAAAGAGAAGCAGGTGGCAAAAGTCATTAATGGAATTTAGAAATTATATACCCAATTCCAAAGATTTTCCACCTGGAACTATAAACATAAAAAATAAGTTAGAGCCAAATACAATAAATTGATTGCCAACATATCTCTCTATGGACAAAAATTGAAGAAATTGTCCCTGAAAATGAAAACAAGGCAAGGCTGGCCACCGTCACCCATCCTGTTTACCATAGTATTGTTAATCTTAGCAAGAGCAATCAGGCAAGGGAAGGAAATAAGGGTTATCCAAATAGGAAAAGAGGAAGTTAAGGTAGCCATCTTTGCTGATGATATGATTCTATATCATAAAATCTCAAGAGAATCTGTTGAAAACCTCCTTATGCTGATAATTGATGTTGGCCAAGTCTCAAAGTAGAAAAATCAATGTGCAAAAGACAGTCACATTTGTATATACAGTCACCAAACAGGCAGGGAACCAAATAAAAAGCACAATACCATTCACCATAGCACAAAAATGACATACCTTGTCATCCACCTACCCAGTGAAGTGAAAGACCTTTACAATGCACTCTACAAAACAATTCCCAAATAAAGAAGACACACAAAAATAGAAAAATATTAAATACTCATGGAACAGAAGAATCAATATTGTTGAAATGTCCAGGCTACCCAAGACAATCTACAGATTAAAGGCAATACCCAATAAATAACCAAGATCATTGCTCTGAGACCTGGAAATGACAATACAGAAACTCAAATGGAAATATAAAAAGGGCATGAATAGCCAAAACCATCCTCAACAAAATAAAAAATTGAGGATTATCACACATACAGACTTTAAGCTTTACAAGAAGTCTACAGTAATTACAACAGCTTAGTATTGGTACAAGAACAGGTATATAGACCAATGGAATAGGATGGAATTTCTTGAAATAAACCTCAATTTCTCGGCCAACTCCTCTTTGACAAAGCCATAAGCACCATGGAATTGGTAAACGAGAGCTTATTCAGTAAATGATGTTGGAGAAACTGACTGACTGCATAGAGAGGAATGAGACAGGACCTCTACGTATCAAAATACACAAAAGATCATCCTTAAACAGATAAAAGACCACAACATAAATCCTCAAAATACAAAAATCTTAGAAGAACTTGCAATAGATACCCTTCTGCACACTGGAATAGACAATCAATTATTGATCATAAGCCCAAAATGATATGCCATAAAAGATAAGCTAGACAAGTGAGACGTCATCCAAGAAAAAAAAAACCCCATTACAAACTGAAAAGTATTTTATAGCATAAAAGCCATCAAGATTGCAGAAAGATAGACCACAGAATGAAAAAAAGCAGTTCTGACTCTATATCTGGCACAGTGCTAACATTCAGGACCTGCAAGGAAACCAAACAAGCTGAAGAGAAAAAAAGAAAACAAAAAAGCCCTATTAGAAAGTGAACAAAATACATGAATAGGCACTTTCATAAAAAAATACATACAAACAGGCAACAGACACATGAAAATATGCTTAGCCTCACTAATCATCAGATAAACGACAACCACTTTTAGATACCACCTAAACAACAGATGTTGGTAAAGATGTGGAGAAAAGGGAATGCTTCTACACTGTTGGTAGGAAGGTAAACTAGTTCAACCTCTGTGGAAAACAGTATCACGAATTTTAAAAGAACTAGAAATTGGCATTCCATATGACCCAGGAATCCCACTTCCGGGAATATACCCAGAGGAACTCAAATAATTCGATAAAAAAGATATCTGCATATGCATGTTCACTGAAATACTATTTACAATGGCAGAAACACGGAGCTAACCATGTTGCCCATTGACAAAAAATCTGGAAAGCATAATGAGTACATATATGCAATGGAAGAGCATGCAGCTATAAAGAAGTGCAAAGTTATAGACTTCACAAGCAACTTGAATATGTTTAGAGTCTATCATACTCAGTGACCTGTGATGAAACAACAAACTGAATACCACATGATCTCATGCATAAGTGGGTCCTGAACACTGATCACAGTGCAACGAGAAAGTGATGAACAGTAGAGGGACAATGCCAGGAGGAGGAAAGGGGTATGATGAAGGGTCCTTAGTATCACTAAGGGACCTTGATCCTAAACCAGGGGAAATGAGAACTAATGAGAGGCCTAAACTTCACTTGAACAAAGACAACTTATGTAATGTAGCATGACTTGTATGCAGTATGTTTAAAATAAAATAAAAGAATTAAACATAATATGAAACAATTCATGTCTGTGATCAGCATAATGAAAGTAAAAGATGACAAAAATTAACACTAAAGGGATCAAAGACCTAAACATAAAACCTCAAACTATAAGAATCTTAAAAAACACAGGAGACACATTTATGAAAATTGGAACTAGCAAACAATTCCTGATCAGAAGCCTAAATGCCCCTACCTTAGGAAATAAGACAAGTGGAACCACATGAAAGTAATGAGCTTCTGAAAAGCAAAGAAACCATCAAAAGAGCAGGGAGACAACCCACATAATGAGAAAAAATTTTGTCAACTGTAAATCAGACAAAGCCTTATTACCTAGGATCTACAAGGAATTTAAACACACAAAACGGAAAAAACAAATAGCCCCATGAAAAAGTGGGCAAAAGACATTAATAGACACTTCTCAAAATAAGATATATGGGCAGCTCGCAGACACATGACAATGTTCTCAGACTCACTCATCATCAGAGAAATGCAAATCAAGCTACATAGAGATACCACCTAACCCCAGTAAGAATGGTCATCATTAATAAAACAAACAACAAATGTTGGCAAGGATGCAAAGAAAAAGGAACACTTCTACACTTCTGGTTGTAATGCAAACTACTGGCACCCTCTTTGGAAGACAGTGGGGCATTTCTGAAAGAACTAGAAATTGACCTTCCATATGACCCAGCAATTCCACTATTGAGAATATACTTAGAGGAACACAAATCATTCTACATAAAAGATACCTGCACACATATGTTTGTTGCAGATCTGTTCACAGTAGAAAAAACGTGAATCCAACCATGATGCCCATTGAAGCTTGACTAGATTTAAAAAATGTTATATATACACAATGGAACATTGCAAACCCATAAAAAGGAAAAATGTGGAGAGCGCGGCCTGAGCCAAGATGGCGCCCGGGACCTCTGCCAAGTCCCATGATTAGGCGCATGATATACCGCCGGGCCCTCCTTTCACTGCGCACCGCGCAAGTGCAACGCTGCAGAGCCTATGAACTGCTGACACGCTGGAACGGGACTTGTGGGTGGAGACCAAGGGATATAAGTACGGGACAACGGGGAAGAGGAAGAGCTAGAAGAAGAAGAAAAGAGAAGAAGCTGGAAGAAACTAGAAGAAGAAGCTGGCATGGTGTAAAGGCTGAATAAACCGCTTTGAGAAGAACACGTTGTTGTTGCCTCCTTCCTGCTGGTCAGGGGTGAGCGACAAGTGGTGGCCAGTACGGGGACCTCAGCTGTTCAGAACTCATCGCGGACAGGGTGACTAGTCACAGGGTAAGTTCCCAGGTAAGTGGGACAAGCAAGGCTCTCGGTTGAGACAATAAGGTTCCCGGTTAACAGGGACAAGCTTACTTAGGACAATAAGGTTCCCGGTTAACAGGGACAAGCTTATTTAGGACTATGGGTAACACCACATCAGCGCAGACGCTTCAACAGGCTCTCAAAAGCCTGCTGAAAGTAGAAGGGGCTGAAGCAATGAACACTATGAGAGAAGAGTGTTCTGAGCGGTCACAGGCAGGAGACACAGAGGCGGAAGGGCTTTCGGAGGGGGAACTAGAGGAGCTCATTGAAAAAATGAGTGCTATGGAAGTGCCTATACAGCCCTCGGCGCCAAGACCGCCTCCTTATCCTCCCCCGCAAGCGGAAGGACGCAGCCTCCACCCAGAGGCGTGGCAGCAATACGGGCGCAGTGCTTTCCTGTGATTCACCCAGGGGTTATTGATTCAGATTACACCGGGGAGGTCAAGGTAATGGTTTCATCCCCCCGAGGCATTTCGGCTATCTCACCGGGAGACAAGATAGCTCAATTACTCCTTCTGAGCAGCTTACATGAGAAATTTCCTGCGGAGAACAAAGAGCGGGGAGACGA
>NW_007247011.1:0-10380 GCF_000164805.1 Carlito syrichta | reverse complement strand
GCGCTGCTTGTATTCCCAATGACGGGTAAGGAACGTTTCCGCAAGGGACAACCTAAGACAGGCATTCTCTCGTTCATAAAACAAAAAAGGGGGAGATGTGGAGAGCGCCACCTGAGCCAAGATGGCGCCCGGGACCTCTGCCAAGTCCCATGATTAGGCGCATGATATACCGCCAGGCCCTCCTTCACTGCGCACCGCGCAAGTGCAACACTGCAGAGCCTATGAACTGCTGACACGCTGGTACGGGACTTGTGGGTGGAGACCAAGGGATATAAGTACGGGACAACGGGGAAGAAAGAAAAAGAAGCTAGAAGAAGCAAGAAGAAGCTAGAAGAAGCTAGAAGAAACTAGAAGAAGAAGCTGGCATGGTGTAAAGGCTGAATAAACCGCTTTGAGAAGAACACGTTGTTGTTGCCTCCTTCCTGCTGGTCAGGAGTGAGCGAAAGAAAAACATATGGACTTTGCAGAAACTTGTGTGGATTTAGAGTCAATCATACTTAGTGGTCTATTACAGAAAAAAAAGAACAGTGTCATATGTTCTCATTCATAAGCAGACCTTGAACAATTATAACACCATAAGATAGGGATTAGCAGTACTGGGAAACAGTCAGGGGAGGGGGCGTGAGATTGGCAGTTGAGAAATCTTCTATGGGATAGAGAGACATACCTCAACAAGGGCATCTGCATAATCAATATTTGTATACCTAACCCTGATTTGTACCCCACATCTTTATAATAATAAAAATAAATAAAGACACATGGAAAAAGGCAAAAAGAAAGAAAGAATGTAAAAGGCTTTTGCGATTGACCCTGAACTGTGTTCTTTGAGATGTGGTTGTGAAATCTTGTTAACCACCAGAGATACCACATTCCTGGAAGAAACATGACATAAAACAGTTTCATAGCAGTTAGCTCAAGGTTTGGGCTTGAGGAGAATCCAATAGACCATTACAACAAGGAGAAAAGTGTGAAAGAGTTGTGACATTTTGTAATATGATTAATATCATCATTGACATCATCAGATCATGGATATTTGTAAATAGACTGTGACAGTCACTAGTATGGCAGCATTTGTTTGACTCTGTGAGCGTCCAAAATGAGGAAATTGTTTGGATGGATGTTGGGCTCATGACTCAGAGTATAAATTTTGCACATAGTTGTGTCTGATTCCAACACAAAGCACGTTGTTCCTAAAGGAATAATGTTCCTGGTAAACTGGATAACAGATTTGTAAACCTCATTTACCCTGAGAAGGGGTTTATCCTTCCTGTACTTGAAATAGAAGTAGGACTCTTTGTATGAAGAGGCTGGTGTTACACATCCAACTCCTGCTGTTTTTTTTTTTTTTTATGATGAAGATAACGATGGTCATCAACTAATATTCACCCTATCCAGGTCAGGCATGTGCCATGATAAAGGAGATAGACCTGGGACACATTCCATGACATGGACATCTTAAAATGTACATTATGAAATAGGACTACTAAAGAAGGGAGCGAAGGGGTAGGCACAAATGTCCTTAAACAGCACTACCTGTAGTGGCCTGCAGCAGCAGTGAACCCTTCAGGTACTCCATCATGTCATATAACTAAATACATATTTCCTTCATATTTTCCTTTGAAGGAATGAAGACAGCCGATGACACAATGCCATTATGGACTTATTCTTGGACATTCAAGGTGAATATCTGGCAAACTGTTCGAGATGAGGATTGCTGTACAACTAGGGCAAATTGCCCCAACCCCACCTGGCTGACCAGACCATATTCATTCATGGACAAAATGCCAAGGGGTGAAGGAGAGTCTTTTGTGACAGTTCTTACTATAAGACATGTATATGTGAGAATTATTTCTTCAAGGATTAACATCTTTACTCTGAGAAGATGAATACAGATTGAGATTAATTTAGTAATAAAATGTATAGTATTGAATTGAAAACAGACTCTGGAGAATTCACTGATAAATTCTAACATATATTTAAAGAAGAACTAAGACCAAATCTCAAACTCTGCAAAATAAGTGAAGAGTTGAGATTAATCTCAAACACATTTTATCAAGGCTAGTATTAACTTGATACCAAAGGCAGGCAAAGATACAGCAACAATAAAAAATAAAATAGAGGCAAATGTTCCTGATGATCATAGATGCAAAAACCCTCCCTACCTTTTTCGATGTATCTTTTATTGTTTCTGTGCTGCATCTGGGTGATGTAAACTCTCCCTAATTGTTGACATATTTATGAACGTAATTCTAATTATGCATAGTTGTCAATTTCTGTTTCTGTAAGGGAACAAGGACTGGAATCTCCTTTTCCGATATTTCACCGAGGTTTTTCTCAAGCGAAGTTTTATATTCAATATTCTGGAAGCTAGCACAGGTCCTATAGTCTAGTCTGAGATAAACACAGTTTGTAAAATTTCATAGACTTCATATTGCTCTTTAAAAAAACTCAGCAAAATCTAATGCTCTCTAAATTTCTGTATGTAGATTTTTACAACAGTTTTACTTATAATTAATGCAGGGTAAACGCAACCATGTTGTGTATCTAAGGGAATGAACAAACTGTGAAATAATTTTTGGAATGTAATGGAAACAAAAACCAACATACAAAAATGTGGATGACTATCACATCTCATGCATTATCCTTTGAAAGAAGCAAAGTCAGCCGGGCTTGGTGTCTCAGCCTGTAATCCGCGCCTTTGGGAGGCTGAGGTGAATGAATTGTCTGAGGCTGCTGGTTCGAGACCCGTCTGGGCAGTGAGACCTCATCTCTACAATAAAATCACAAAGTCAGCCTGGTGTGGTAGCGCATGCCCATAATTCCGGCTACTTGGAAAGCTGAGCTGGAAGGATCGCCGGAGCCCAGCAGGTCGAGGCTGCGGTGGCCGGGAGCGGCCACTGCACTACAGTCTGGGTGACAGAGTGAGACTCCAACTCAAAAAAAAAAAGAAAAAAAGAAAGAAAGAAGCAATATAACTGAAGATTTCACCTATTAATATGGAATCTAAATATATAAATGAGTGAAGGGTCCTAAAGTTGGTCAGTTTTCTGGGAACTGTGGAATTTAAATATTTTGATGAGTTATTTTCTTGACCGCATGCCCTTGAAAGGCAGATTTACATCTCACTTCTCCTTGTGCTTATAAGAACTTAACAGTTTATCTCGTAGGTAATACTAGACTAAATTTGGAATACATTTAAGATAATTCTTATCTAAATATGTAAATAAATAAAAGAAATATAAAATTTTTGGAGTGATAAAACTTTTTTATCTTTCCACTGTTTTGGTGGTTAAATTACTGCTTTAATTGTTCAAACCCATGAAACATTGCATTAAAGAGTTAATTGTTGTTTATTTAGGTTATATCTCCAAGATTATTTTGATCATGCTTATTTGATAAATTGTACCAAATTTTATTTGACAAATAAATTTTATATCAATTAATTGAAATTGATTCTAGAACTTTTAATAAGATCACATTTAAAAATGTTTTTTCAGCACTATGTATTTTGTTTTGTCTTCAGAGTTTTCTCAATGACTATGAAAATGTCTATGAAAATGGATGCTTTCATAGACAGCTGATTGGTTGATAGATGATGATAGATAAAAAATAGATAAGTGACGATAGTAAGATAGCATAAAGATATTTAAATCAGTTAATGACAAATCTAACATAGGACACATAAGAATATGTGTTGAGTGACTGAGATTGGATATAAGTTAAAGATTAAGATAATGCCATTGAGAGAGCTGAGGGACATAATTTGGAAATATCAGCTATGCATGTCCTTTAGTTTTTAATATTATATTTATTTTTGAATTTGTTTTAATAATATTTTATTGAGAATTTGTGTAGTTATGTTCATCATTGATATAGGCTAATACTTTTATTTTTCTGCAATGTATTTTTCTGGCTTTGTTTTTTATGATAACACTGAACTCATGAATTAATTTTGGAAGGATTTCCCTCTCTTAAAATCAATTTATGAAGACAATATCACCAAAAGAGTCAACACAGAAATTAAAAGATTCCTGGAAACAAATGAAAACAAAGACATCAGAGTCTCTGGGATGCCATGAAAGCATTATTAAGAATATATTTTATAGCTCTGTACACACACCTATTAAGAAAACTGAAAGATCAGAGGTAAACAGTTGCACATCACCTAAAGAAAGGCAAGTTCATCAAAATTCTAATTTTGCCAGAAGGATTTAGATTACCAACATAAATTTACAACTGCAGGGCATAGTATAAAAATATAATAGAAAATAATTAATAAAACAAAACTGCGTCTTTGAGAAGATAAATAAGATTGATGAACCCCCTCACCAGATTGCCATAAAGATGAGAGAGAGAGAGAATCTAAATAAATATAATTAAAATGCAAATAAATGAAGTCACAACTGACACAGCATAAATTGAAAAGATTTTCAAAGTTTACTATGCACACCTGTATTAAAACAGAATCTTTTGTACATGACTTGTGTTCCTCTATGTATATTCCCAGAAGACGGATTGCTGGGACATACAAAAGGTAAATTTCTAGCTCTTTTAACAATGAACAAACTGTTTTCCATAGAGGTTATATTCGTTTTCAATCTCAGTACCCAACATATTTATTGTAAAATAAAGAAAAAAAAGTAAGTGAGCAAAAAATCTAAGGGAAACATGGGACTTTCTGAAATCACAAACCCTTCCAAGGATGAATCAAGAATAAACTGAAACACTAAACATAGCAAAAATAATCCAGGTCATCAATTTGTCATAAGACATCTATCTACAAATAAAAGTCCTGGAAGAGTGGCTTTCCAGTTGATATCTACAAAACATACAAGGAAGAGTTGACTCCTATCTTATTGAAAGTATTCTGACA
Source organism: Carlito syrichta (assembly GCF_000164805.1). NCBI lineage: Eukaryota > Metazoa > Chordata > Mammalia > Primates > Tarsiidae > Carlito > Carlito syrichta. Next base: position 5,507 of record NW_007247011.1, on the reverse strand, counting down.
ATCAAGAAAGATGGAACTTTCATGAGTCATTTCATGAAGCTATCATCACACTGATACTCAAACCTGGTATAGACTCCAAAAGGAAAAAGTATTACAGGCCAATCTTCTTGATGAACATAGATGAAAAAATTCTCAATAAGATTCTAGCAAATCGGATCCAACAACATCTCAAGATTAACCCACCATGACCAAGTTGACGTCATTCTCGTTATGAAAGGCTGGTTCAACATTCACAAGACCATAATTCAATACATCAACAGATGTGAAAACATAATTCAAAACATAATTCAATACATGAACAGATGTGAAATCAAGAAGCACATGATCGCATTATTAGATGCAAAAAACGTTTTTACAAAGCCAACATCATCCTTGATAGACCCTTTAACGCCTATGCATAGAAGGGATGTTCTTTAAAACACTTAGAGCCATCTATAGTAAACCTTCAGCCAACATATTGCTCAATGGACAGAAATTGGAAACATTTCCCCTGAAAACAGGAACAAGAAAATGTTGCTCACTCTCACCCCTCCTGTTCAACATAGTGCTGTAAGTCAGTGCGAGAACATTCACTTAAGAGAAGGAAATCAGGAGTATCCAAAATGAAAAAGAGAAAGTTAAGTTATCTCACTTTATGGACAATATTGTCCTAAGCCTCGAAAATTCCAGGGAATTTGACAAAAACCTCCTTGCAGTGATAAAGGACGCCGGCATACTTTAGGGGTAAAAAATCAACTTGCAAAAGACAGAGGCATTTCTATACAACAGGAAAAAACAGGTTGAGAGATCACATATTTTGAAACAGTCAGAAATGTTAGTTCTTCTGTAAATATTTGATATGACTGAAAATCAGATAAGCTAAACAATATGCACTACCTTCTTGAAAAATTAGCTGCCAAAACGTACACAATTTGAGTAAAATTAATAGAGAAATTGAATATACATATTTAACATATATATTATTTAACATATATATTATATATATAATATATATTTATTTAGCACATATATATTAATTATGTTAATTGAATTCAGTTAACATAATTAATATATATGTGCTAAATAAATAATTAATAAATGTATACAAAATAAAGCACGATGTCAAGGTGAAATTACTGGTGAATTTTTCCAAAAATCAAAGAAATATGTATGTAGCCGGGCTCAGTGGCTCAGCCTGTAATCCCGCGCCTTGGGATACTGAGGTGAGTGGATTGCCTGAGCCCACGGGTTCGTGACCAGTCTGGGCAACTTGGTGAAACCTTATCTCTACAATAAATCAAAAAAATTAGTTAGGCGTGGTAGCACACGCCTGTAGTTCCAGCTACTTGGAATGCTGAGGCAGAAGGATCGCCGGAGCCCAGCAAGTCGAGGCTGCGGTGGCCGGGAGCGGACACTGCACTCCAGATTGGGCGATGGAGTGAGACTCCAACTCAAAAATTAAAAAAAATTACAAAAATAAATATGTACTTTAATTATCTAAAACCTATTTCAGAAGATGGAAAGAGAGGGAACACAGTCCCGGGTTCATCCTATGAGACAAATATTACCCTAATACCAAAATCAGATGTAGACATCACAAGGAAAAAGCTACAGATACTCTGTATATATATATTTATATATTATGTATGTAGAGACACAAATTCTTTAAAAAATCTTAGCAAATCAGATCCAACATATTTAAAAATAAATATGCAACATGACTAAGAGCAGTTTGTGTCTGGTATGTTAGACTGTTTTAACAGTTGGAAGTCAATTAATGTAATTCATCATGACAGCAGACTATAAAAGTAAAACCAAATGATCATATTAATAGATGTAAAAATGCATTTGGCATAATTAAACAGCATTCATAAGTTTAAAAAAACTGTGATTAAACTAGGAACACAAGAATTTGTTCAAGGTGATAAATAATATCTACAAAAAAATTACAGCAATTTTTTTTTGAGTTGGAGTCTCACTCTGTCGCCCAGACTGGAGTGCAGTGGCCGCTTCCGGTCACCGCAGCCTCGAACTGCTGGGCTCTGGCGATCCTTCCGCCTCAGCCTTCCAAGCAGCCGGAATTACAGGCATGCCCTACCATGCCCGGCTGATTTTTGTTTTTGATTTATTGTAGAGATGAGGTCTCACTGCCCAGGCGGGTCTCGAACCCGCAGGATCAGGCAATCCACTCACCTCAGCCTCCCAAAGGCGCGGGATTACAGGCTGAGCCACCGAGCCCGGCTTACAGCAAATATTTTAAGTAATGGTGAGAAACTTAAAGATTACTCAGTAAGATCAGGTACAAGGCATATATAGCTCCTGTGACCACTCATTTGTTTTTATTTTTTTTAGTTCTTCATTATAAATATGTGGAGTCCAATTCAGTGTTATGTATACAAATGTTCATCATGCAGCTACTTTTGTTGATAAGGTATGCCCACCCTGGCAGGTTCCCACTACTGTCAATCCCACCCCCATCCCCTGGCAGTTTTCCACTACTGCCATTCCTTTTCTTACAGTATTATGAAAATTGTTTAAGGACCACCTATGAGTGAGAACATATCGTACTCTGTTCTTTGTTTCTGTGATAGATCACTGAGTATGATCAACTCTAAATTCATCAGTGTTGCTGCAAAGGCCATATTTTTGTTCTTCTTTATGACTGCATAATAGTCCTTTGTGTATACGTACCATTTTTTTTAATCCAGTCCATTTTTGGGGGGCAGTACGGTTGGTTCCGTGTTTTTGCTATTAGGAATAATGCTGCTATAAATATGCATGTGCAGGTATCTTTTTGGTAGAGTGGTTTGTGTTCCTCTGGGTATATTCCCAATAGGGGGATTATGAAAGTTCAATTATGGGTCATATTGAAGGTCAATGTTTAGTTCTTTCTGAAATCACTATACTGCTTTCCAAAGAGATTGCACCAGTTTGCATTCCAGCCAGCAGTTTAGAAGCATTCCTTTTACTCCACATCCTCTCCAGCATCTGTTGTTGTTTGTTTTGCTAATGAGGGCCATTCTTCCTTGGGTTAAGTGGTATCTCAATGTGGTTTTGATTTGCATTTCTCTGATGATGAATGAGGCTGACCACTTTTGCATGTGTCTATTGGCTGCTTGTGCCTCTTCTTTTGAGAGGTGTCTATTCACATCTTTTGCTCATTTTTAATAGGACTGTTTGTTTGTTTTTCTTTCAGCACATATTTGTTACAGGTAGATCCTGGATATTGGGCCTTTGTAAGATTTACTACTGACAAATATTTTCTTTCCATTCTGTGATCTGTCTCCTCACTCACTGTATGGTTTATTTTGCTTTACAGAAGCTTGTCATTTTAATGAGGTTCCACTCCATTTCCAACATCATTCTATAAATCCTAGTTAGTTCTATAAAAGAATAGAACATAAGATTTATACAAATTGATAATGAAGAAATAAAAAGTCCTATGTTCACACATCACAACCATGTACAAAGATAATCCAAACTAATTAACAAAATAATTCTTAAACTAATGAGTACTATGGTCATTATTTTTGGTTGCAGGATATACAATTAATCTAGCATACATATACATAATATATATTATATATAATGAAAAAGAGGACTGTGAGATTTAAAATGCTATGTGTATTAACTATTTTTCAAAAAAAGGAAATATATAGGTTTAATACTAATGAAATATGTATATTTTTTATGAGACAAAAACCCAAAACCCTGATGAACTAAATCAAGTAAATATATAAGTGGAGAGACATCCCATATTCATGGGAAGAATCAAGATGTCAGTTTTCTTTCTAAGTTGGTTGACCATAATCACCAACAAAATCCTATCTGGTTATTTTTGGGCTGTTAAAAAATTTTTCTAAAATTTACAAAAAGTGGTAGCATGCTTAACAGTCATGATAATTTTGAGAAGAAAAACAAAGATGGAGGAATGGGACTAGAAAATTCCAGGCTTAATACATAAAGTTGTAGAAATCAATACAGTGTGGTATTGGTGAAAAATAGACAAATAAACAGATAGATACATGGAACAAAATAAATATTCAAATGATTGACCAAAATAAATATGTAAACTAATATTTGAAAAAAGAGAAATAACAATGCAATGGGAAACAAACGTTTTTTTAAACATATGGTGTTCAATACCTAGCCATCTGCATGCCAAAAAGAAAAGAAAATATAAATCTAGACACAGATTTTACACCCAAAATTAGCACTAAATTAATCATAGACCTAAATGTAAAGTGAAAAACTGAAACTTCCAGAAGATATTTTAGGAGAAAATGCAGATGACCTTGTATTTGGAAATACTTTTTATATGCAACAATGAAGCACAATCTATCGAATAAATGATAACCTGTGTTTCCTTAATATTAAAAAGTCTATTTTGTAAAAGGTATGTTGAAGATATTGAGAAAATAAGCTACAGACTAGGAGAACATATTTGGAAAAAGATATATTGAATTTTGGCCAGTATCCAAAATATACCCCCAAAATTTAAAATGGAACATAAAAAAACAAAAAAAAACCTTAATAAATACTGGAATGAAGACCTCAGCCGACCTTTCATATAAGACATACAGATAGCTAGTAGGCATACTGAAAGACATTACATATCACACTTCATTCTGAAAATTCTAATTACAAGAACAATGATATTTCTACAAACTTATTAAACTAGCCAAAATCCTGAACTGTGATAGCACTAAATGCTGGTGCGTATTGGATCAACAGAAATTTATCTTAAAATTATAATCCAATGTGGAAGACAGTTTGGAAGACCCTTACAACCCTAAACATAGTTTGATTATGCAGTGGAGAAATCGCACTCCTTGACATGAAATCAAATAGGTGAAAATTATTCTACACAATAATTATTGCATAAATATTGATAGTGGCTTTATTCATAATAACGAAAATTTAGAGGAAACTAAAACTCCTCCATAATAAGCATGGGTTTAAAAATATTTTGCATACCACAAATTGCATATTATCCAATGCTAAGAAGTTATAAAGGACCTTACCTGCATACTGTTAAATTCAAATTAAATCCTATGTACTGTGTCATTCAAACTGCATGATATTTTGGTAAAGGCAGTTAAAAGGTAATTTGCTGCTGTGAATAAGGAAGCAAAGAACTATGAAAGAGTGGAATGCAGAGGATTTTTAGAGCAGTGTAACAATTCTGGTTGGTAAGAACATGTCGCTAAAAATGTATATAAATATCAAATGATCTAATTAAAAGAGAGCACAGAATGGTGTCTAAAAGAGGATGGTGAGGGTGATGAACAGAGAAATACATATCAGTCAACGTTATCAAATCTCAATAACACTGGAGAAATAATTTCTTGTGACCAAATGCAGACTCAGACAAACTCCTAATAATATGAATCATATAAATCAAAATTGCTGAAAAAGCAGATTTCAAATGTTTCACCACAAAAACTGATGATTACACAAAGTGGTGAACATTATCATTGGTCTTTTTTACTAATTTCACATTGTATGCATTATTATAAAACACCTTG
>NW_007247010.1:363235-421268 GCF_000164805.1 Carlito syrichta | reverse complement strand
GTGGTACATATACATGATGGAATACTACGCAGCCATAAAGAAGAACAAAATCATGAATTTCGCAGCAACCTGGATAGTCTATTATACTGAGTGATCTCTCACAGAAACAAAGAGTATCACATGTTCTCATTCATATAGTGGACCTTGAACATCTGCCATGATACTATAAAAAAAGAACTGACAGTGGTGGGAAACTATGGGGGGTGTAGGGAGGGGAAGGGATGTGGGACTAACGGTAGTCAATATCTGTTTGGGGATGGGGAGACTCCCCTTATTAACAAGGGTGCCTGAACAATGCACATTTGTATACCTAACCCTTAACCATACCCCACAATTTTATAATAAAACATATGTTTAAAAAAAAGAATAAGAGTAGATGGAGTAAACAGAAAAAAATTTTTGAACAGGAAATAATAAGCGAGATTTAGTGAGACCATAAAAGACAAAAAAAGAGAGACAGTTCAGAGATTATGAATGGGCATAATGTCTACTGCACAAGAAGAGTTTATGTAGAGGAATTTTAAAAGCAGACTATTAGACAGGATAATATTTAATCAAGTCTTGAGCAGACTGTGGGATAGCAGCTCTAACTTAGTACCAGAAAAATAAGTTGTGTCTAAACAAAAGGAATCTTGACCCCTCAGTTACATGAGATTAAGAGAGAAATCTTTGGTATGTGATTATGGTGAGATATATGACTGTGTATGTGTCTGAGGGCAGAGGAAGGTGGGTGGTGGAAGGGTAGAGAGAAAGATGGGTGTAGCAATGTATGTAATGATCTAGAAAGTTACCAGAAAGCCGTATGCAATTAGAACCTTGAAATAAAGTGAATTAACCAATGTGTACCTGTGTACTAGTATTTAATCACTTTTACCCACACTCATTTTAATTTTACTTTCAAGAAATTATCTATGCCATTTAAGTTATTTGTTCCGAAGGTAAATCAAGGTGAAAGGAGAAGTCACTAAGACAGGTAGCAAATACTTATCAAGTGCCTGCTATTTGCTGGACACAGTAGGAGTGCCCTCAGGCAAGGAGCAGACAATTATTTCTCAAATTCTAATTTCATAGGGGCCTGCTAACACGACCTCAGACCATGATAATAGAGTAGAATAATCTGTATTTCTGGTTGCCTTGGTGGCATTTGGTAAGTGTTGTGACCTTGGTGACCTTGGTCACATTTTTTCCAAAGATATATAATCTGTCAAAAGCAAATTGGATCCAGACCATAAAAAGATTTTACTTTTCATCATTTTCCATAAACTAAACCTTGTATGAGGGTGAAAACTATGCATTGAAAATATTCAGTTTACTAATATTATGCCTTACCTAGTCTCTTACCTCATTGCTTTCTACTCTTCTTCGTGCATCAGGAAGCAAAGATGACTGAAGTGCCTCTTGGTAGCAGATTGAGTCAGTGTTTCCTTCATTGAAAAGCACCAATTTCCCATAAGAATATAACAGACTGCTAATAAAGAAGAGAAGGGTAGACTGGCTCAAATTATTCAAGGTTCTCTGTAGAGTTTCCCTCAGACATATTCAGGTATAGTCCAAGGTGATTTGAAATATTCATGCTAAATTGTATCTTTCTAAATTCCTATGGATTACCTCCACAATAGGTCTGAAGGTTTCCTGAAATGGCCATTCTGTTTGCAATATTTTCTATAAGCAACTTTAGTGGTAATGTTTTACATCTGTCTAGTGTTTTAAGCTAAACTTTATATCTTGATTGGGATTTTAGTGTTTCTCAATTAATAAACCACCCATTAGTTGAATATTGAATTTACTTCTTTAACTATCAGATTTCATACATTATATTGAGGTTTCACAGTTTTTTATTTTTAGACAATAACTAATCTTTGTGTTTTAAGTGGACTCTGTACATTCGCAAAGACAAACCATAGTCTTATAAATACAAGTTGTAGTTTAAGCATAGAAGTTAAATGTTATAAAAATCACTACTATAAAAGATCTCCAAAAAGTTCATGGAAAATGTGTATTATGAAAAAAATTATGCATGGGTTTCAAAATATTTTTGCACCAAAATAAACTTGTAATAACTTGCTATAACATATCTGAATGGGATCTAGTCTGAGACACTAAGAAGATAAGACATCAGTTTGAAAAGAGTCTCTATCAGAGCAACATGAATTCTGCTTAAATTGAGCAAGAACAAACATCAAATTCATGGTGACACTTGGGAGGAAGAATGGTGAAATCTGTGCTTTACAAAAAGTTTATGGGTATAACGTCCCAAAGAAATAAGTCATTTACAAATGGATAATTCATTTTAAGAAACGACAAGACTGTGTTGGAGAAGCCTGTAGCAGTAGATAATCCACATCAATATACAAGAAAGAAATGTACCTTGTTTGTGCCCTAATGGAAGGGAACTGATGATTAACATCACAAACAAAAGCCAACACCATATATGTCTCACTTGGTTTACATAGTTCTGACTAAAAAAGTAATGTTAGCACACCTTTCACTCGACTGTCACCTCCTCAATTCTGTCTTGGCAGAATCAGGTGTCTCCTGATGTGATGTATGAAGAAAAACACAGTATCATTCGTGATGACTTCTAACCAAGGCTCTGGATTTGAATTCTAGATTATGGTCACTGCTGGGGTAGAGGCACAAAGTAAATGACATCAGAAGGATTTAAGACAAAGTCTGGAAGGTGAGACATTCCATTCCACAGGATAAATTATTTAGCTTCTTTAGTATCTAGTAAATCTTGTATTAGTATCTGTAGTGATTATGACTGAGTTTGATCCTTAAATGACACTATGTCCATTTCTTCTTTGTATTCTATTTGTTTCATGCAGGTGATAAAGTTAATGGAATATTTCCTCTGGGAATATATATATCTACTGCCTCTAGTAAACCTCTTATACAAAATTTGTTAGGAAAAGCTAGAGTGGGGATAGGGTGAATGTACTCAGTTTTACATGACTAGGTATATCAACTGCTTTTTTTTTTTTTTTACTTGCTTACTAATTAATAAAATATGAGTGAGTATGTGTACGTATGTGTGCATCACAGAATTTTTTGTAAGGCCTGTTTTCAATATAAACTTCACCCACATTCAGTTATTGGTAGCTATAGACAACTACTAATTTTTTTTGATGACTAAATTGCTTTTAAGGTATTTTTTTAAAGTTACACATATTAGAACAAATAGACAAAACAGGATGCATCTAATTTTCCCAGTGTATACATAAAGTATATTGATTATATTAAATCCAAATCAATAATTTTTTAATTAGTCAATAAAAAGTTTCTCTTAAATATAAATTCTGATTTAGTAAAACCCATTTTATAATAAAATATTGCTTCTAATATTAGGAATACCTTTATCTGGGATGATTTATTCCCCAGAGTTCACTCACCAAAGTCTCATTTCCTCCTGTTAATAATGTAGAGAAAGCAATATTTTTACTATAAACAGACTAAAGAAAAAAAATAGTCATCAGACTGATAACTTCTTTTTTCTCTTCAACTTATAATTTCAAGATACAATTTGAATATGTACTCCATATATTTTTCCACAAAAAGGACAAAGAAAGAGACTTAACTATGAAGTCAAAATAAATAAAATGTAATATTATCTGATATCCCGTCAGATTTGAGTCTTGGTGAAAAGTGATGATGGGTTATCAGATAAATTATGAAAGCGCAATATAAGAAGAAAAGAGATGGAGATTTTTCATCCATAAAATGTGGTGGCTCAACTATCTCATTACATTGAAGCATTGTGCTTTTTTATTTTTTTTAATTCCTATCAAACAGCTTCAAAAGCTCTCCTTTTTGTCAGTCTAAGCATTTCAAATAAAAGAAGGAGGAAAATGTTCTGATTGTGGCTTTAAGTTTTCCTAGAAAACAATGGCTTTACCTTGGCACCAAAATTTTGCAGTATCCAAGGAGAGATAAAAAAAAAAAAAATTAGAATTATCTTTTGGGAACCCACTGGCATCAATGTACCAGCTAACACTGTTGTTGAGAGTAAGTTTAGTTTGGATGGCTTGAAAATAATTTTTTTTTCTTTACTCTGCTTCATCCTGGCCAGAAAAGCTCTGCCAAATTTTCTGTTTTTCTAAAAACTAAACAAGTATGAACAAAAATTAAGTCTGACGGGGAGTTTGTGGACTTCAAATCACATCATTTGGTTTGCTGTAGAATTCTAATATTGTAATAAAGGCATAATGTTTCTATTAAATCTAATTGTGATCAACCAGATACAAGCAATGGGCATTATCAAACAGGAAAGACTGTAATTCATGTGTCATTTATTCATTTTCTGCATTTTAGAAACTTTGATGGGATTTGATCTTTTCCAGTTTTCTTCTATATCTATTGAGCCACTGTATGACACACGAGATCCCTTTTCTGGCTTTAAATCTCATTGTCTCGATCAGGGAATCATTAAGCTTACCCCTAGCACCAGAGAAATAGAACATTATTGGAAAGAGATCTTGGGTACTTTGGGATTTAAGATAGTAGAGTAAACATGATTTTGCAGCCCTTTCTTTTGAAAATACCCCCTCAAACCACCCTAAAAGAGCAATAATATGAAAATATAAAGTCTATCTTTAATGAAACCAAAGGATATCAGCAACTGCAACAACAATGTATAAAAATAGAAAGCAAATGGATGCATAGTAAATATTTTACAGAAAAGGGGAGAATTAAAACTTAAATGTTAAGTAGGGATGATAATTCTGATAAATAAGCCAGTTTGCCTTCTCAGAAATTTAGAATGGCACAGGTATTGGAGACATCAATTTCAGCACATGGAGGTACAGGTGAGACAGGAGATCAATTCAGGGAAATTGCTGGGAATGCTGTATGGGAAATAAATTGACCCTGTTCCATTTCTCTACTTTTACTGAAGAAAATATCTAAAGTGAAGAAAACTGTAAACAAATAACTCCATCCCCACCAACTCCCACAAGCTCAGAGGAAACAAAAACAATGCAAAGAGAAAGCTTCAAGATATTACACTCATGAAACAAGAATGAGATGCTATTTTAAAATAATAATAATAATCATTCTCAGCAGTTAAGAGCTCCTGGAAGTTAAATATATGCGAGTCAAGCTTACAAATTCTATAAAGCAACTGGAAAATGAAGAAAAATTTTAAAGACATATACAGAGAGCAATAGGAGAAAAAAGTCAAGAAACTTAGATAAGAATGTCCAATACCCTAATAATAGGAGTGCCAAAAAACCAAAAAATATTATTAATGAACACATTATATAATAAGAAAATATTCTAGAACTAGTGTAAATAAAGCTGAAGATTCAAATTAAACATGTCAATTCAGTAAATTCTAAAAAACAAAAAAAAAAACAAAAACAGTGAACGAGACACATTATCCTCTTTCAGAACACTAGAAACAAAGAACAGATCCTAAAGACTTCTAGAAAGAAAAAAACTAGGCTACATGCAAAGGAATTGAGACTAGAACATGAAGACTTTCAGGTGAGAAACATTAGGCAGATAATGCACAGACACAGCCGGTATGAAGGTAAATCTTTTAGCATGGATTTAAGAACACCTGCTTGAGAGTAATTTCAAGAGTTTTTAACACTTGCCACATAAAGTTGTCTTACCTTTTCTATTTAGTACATTGCATTCCAAAGAATGAGAAAAGTTATTCTATAAGTAGATAATTCAATAAGAGAATCAAAACATACATGGGGTGTTTAAGTGCTCCTTTCCACATTAGATGGCAAAGACACTATGGAAATACTAGACCTTTATTTTAAAAGTCAGAACAGGCATTGATATTAACAAAGACCAATTTTAACAGCCCATTTCTAAGCATTATTGACAGAGTAAAAGTCATCTTTATTGATAAATGCTAATCTGTATCTGGCTGCTAAACTATAGCATAATGAAAATAGTCCTGAAGCCAATAATAATTCAATATCAATTATCCATCCAAAAGTTCACTTTCCTAAAGTTCACTCAAACTTTAAAAAGTTGTTTACTCAAAGTTGAGGGCACAAAAATATTTTAAATTTGGGGTGCAAGCACACGTATTCAAATCTGTATTACAGTTTCACTTATTTTTTCAAATATTTATCTAATCAATTATAATACAAAGGCATAGTTCTCCTATAAGAACCAAGCAGGCAGCATTTCTTGTATTTAGCTTTGACCTATAATTTTATGGACCAAAGACTAGAATTAAAATCCTGTAAGTTCATTAAATTCCTAGTGGACTAAAGATATTCCTAGTGGAATATGTTTATTTCTCAACTGCCACTGAAAAAAAATTTTTTTTTTTTTTTGTTGGAGTCTCACTCTGTCGCCCAGACTGGAGTGCAGTGGCCGCTCCCGGCCACCGCAGCCTCGACCTGCTGGGCCCTGGCGATCCTTCCGCCTCAGCCTTCCAAGCAGCCGGAACTACAGGCGCGCGCTACCACGCCGGGCTGATTTTTTGACTTATTGTAGAGATGAGGTCTCGCTGCCCAGGCGGGTCTCGAACCTGCGGGTTCAGGCAATCCACTCACCTCAGCCTCCCAAAGGCGTGGGATTACAGGCTGAGCCACCGAGCCCGGCTTGCCACTGAAATTTATTGCAATTTTTCTTCTCTCCCCCCCAAAAGCTTTACTTCCCTTTCGTCCAGGGTTTAGAAGAGGGCTCCAGGGTGGCTGAAAACCTGCTAGTGGCGGGGGTTGGGGGTGGGCAGGTAGCCAGAAGCCCTGAGAGTTTGACAGGGGCTTCTCAGAGGTCGCTGGGCTCCTAGTCGTGCTTGAGAGTGAGCCTTTCCAAGAGAAACCCATCGGCCCAGCCCAGCCTGGGGCCCGGCCAGCCTGTGGAGGTCTATCAGGTAGCTGCCCATCTTCTTGATGAGTTTCACTTCCTCATCTAGGAAATGGTTCTCCAGGAAGTCACAGAGATGGGAGTCTATCGGGCAGATCCCAGGGCATGAAGATCCAAAAGGGCGTGGTTCAGATTCTTCTCCAGGGCCAGGGCAGCTTCCGTGGCGTTTTGGGTTTTACGCCACTCATCTTGAGACGGCTTCTGGACATCCTGGAAGACGACACAGCCGCCGCTCGGGGTTTGCATCTTCTAGAGACGCTGGGTGCCCTGGTGCTTCTTTCTCCTCGGCCAATTCGCAGACATGGCCCGCGCCCTCCAGTGCCACATGGTCGCAGTGAAATAAGGCCAGAGAGCCGTAGGTGTCCGAGACCCGCAGATGCAGATTGACCATGCGCTTGGCGGCAGCCTCCTCGTCGGTGGAATAATTCTGACGAACCGGGGAGCTCATGGATGGCCAGGAAGAGGGAGCTAAGCGCAAAAACGGTGTTCACTGGTCCTGGAAACAAGAATGGGTTTCTATACTGTCTTATCCTACCTTTTGCTTTGTACTTTATAAATGTCTGTATTGTTTGACTTTGTTACAAGAAATTTTATGTATTACATTCATCATGAAAACATACAAACAAAAAAGACCTAAAGACGTTAAGAATAAAACCAGAAGACATTAAACTAGGAGAAAATTCATCACATGTAAAACAAAATTAATATCTTGAATAATAATTGATGGAAAGAGTTCAGGGAAGTTGATAAGAAAGACACCAACACTCAATAATAACATGTGGACACAGGTTATGAAGAGACAAATTTCACAGAAAAAGAAAATGCAAACGGTCATTCTGCTACCACTATGCTTTATTTTTCTAAAAACAGAATCCTGTTTATTCCCCTTCTGAAAATATTTGGTTTTTATTCTCCATTTTCTATGAGGTTAAGAAGAAAGAGGTTGGTACACATGCTGAGAAAATGTTAATTAGAAAGCAGTCTGGGCAATGGCATAGAATGAGGTATGATTAATGACAACTGAATATCATTTTCAGAAGCATAGAATGACATAAACCAGATTTCAGGAGCTTACACAGACAATTGAGGTAAATAAATTAAGGCTAAAGCATAGACCATACATTCAAGAAGCTTGCCAATGAGAGGGAGTTACAATAATAGCTAGAAGGAGAAATGGTTAATAACCCATCCATGGCTTCAGTCTTAATGACCAAGAACATAATTATTGATTGATCTGTAATTAAACATAGTTTTATATCATTATGAAAATATCATTAACTTTTAAAGTTATATTTAATTGTGCAAGAACTACATAAAATATACTCATCTTGTTAAAAAGTTTTAAAAATAGATACTATTGGTCATGTTTCGACTTCTTACCTTTCTGTTTGTTTTCATGCTTTTTGGGGAGGGGAATCATCAATGTGATTTTGTGATTGTGTGATTCACAATCATGGAAAATTTGAAACAAAGACATTACCCTAAGATCCCACTATTTAGAAACAGACCTGATATTTAGAAAATTCTCTTCTGGCACCTCTTATGGGGATACAATTTTTTATGTGATGAGATATATTATCCTCTATATTGTGCCATTTTGTGCCATTTCTATTCCTTTCAGTCCATGCTAGTAGTGTTTCTACAAGACAATTCTCTTACATTTTTGTCTTCCATGAATCTTATCAGGGTTTGCCTCATTAGACAAAAGCCACATGCACAAATCTTTTTGAAATAAACCTTCTTTAGGCTTCTGCTGAGACTGCCTGGGAAAAACAATATATGCTTGTTAGACCTAGTCTGTATGTTTGAGTTTTCTGAAGACTTTCCAGTCACATCCTCAGCTTTATCTTTAGAACATTTTTTACTGAAAGTGACTGAATTTGATGTTTTTGCTCAGAAGTTATTTCTTAATTTTAGCATCACTTTTTAACATCATGGCGCACCATTATATATCTATTAGCATCATATACACTCATTGATGCTATATTATATGCATATTTTCTACATAGATATATGCAAAATAATGAGCACTACAGTATAACCAGTTTCCCATGACATCAATTATTTTACAAAAAATTTTTGAGTACCATACTATATGCTGGTATTTAATAATTTTCCAGATATATGTATTAAGGTAGTCATTTTTAACTTTTATACTTATAAACCACATGTTGAACAACTCCAACATGAAATGTCAGATTTTTTTCTTCTGATTGTTTTTTAGAAGCAGAAAAACTAGGCCAAAAAGTCTTAATATTTTTATTGCTTGGTAAATATTGCAAAGCTACTTCCCAATCAGGTTGAATCATTTTTTAACCTTTGCTTGCTTTCTTTTTTCAGGTTTATTACTTATCTTCTTTTATTTCCTCAAAACCTTCCTTCTCTGGCTCTTCATGTTCTATGTATTCTTCTGTCCAACTCAAAGTTCCATTACCAGTTTCTTTGTCCCAATCAATATTTATCATAAGGATATATCATAAGGGAGTTGGTATTATGCTTTGGTCTCTTCTATTTCTTCCAATGTAGAAAGCAAATTATAGCCGGGCTCGGTGGCTCAGCCTGTAATCCCGCGCCTTTGGGAGGCTGAGGTGAGTGGATTGCCTGAGCCCGTGGGTTCGAGATCCGCCTAGGCAGGCGAGACCTCATCCCTACAATAAATCAAAAAATTAGCCGGGCGTGGTAGCGCGCGCCTGTAGATCCAGCTACTTGAAAGGTGAGGTGGAAGAATTGCCGGAGCCCAGCAGGTTGAGGCTGTGGTGGCCGGGAGTGACCACAGCTCTTCAGTCTGGGTGACAGAGTGAGACTCCAACTCAAAAAGAAAAAAAAAAAGAAAGAAAATTATGTGCTTTTTTTTTAACAAATAAATTATACTTTAATTTAGACATCTTATGTAATGGAGTGAGATCGTTTTAGTCTGCTATAATATGTGCTCATATATATCCACCTTGAAAATTTAATATTTCACACTATAGTTAGAATACTTTATTCCTTTTTTACATTTGCCATTTTACACTGCTGCATTTTACACTGCTGCCAGATGCATTTTCAGCATTTGTTTTGACTTCAGTCATCAATGCATCTCTTACTACTTTTGCAAAGATCTGGGAGTTTTTGAGGTAGCTGAGTTTAGCCTGTTACCAATACGTCCACTGTGATGTTATGACAGCAAGAGTGCATTGGTTCAAATTCTGAAATTATTTACATTTGTTTAGGCATCTATGTGGCCAGTCTACCTAGGCCAGAGCTTGGAAATGACAACAACAGCAGCAACTCTTCTTTCGTTGAGGTTAATGAAATGATAAGTTAAAATCCTTCGGTGAAATATGATAAAATGACTAATCTGTATTTATTTCCTTAGTAAGCTAAAATCTGCTAATAGAAAAACATAATAAATTTAGGAATTGAGCACAAATGACTGCTAACATTACAAAAAGTGATACATGCAAAATTATGTCTTCTTCATGGAAGAGTGCAATTTGCCACACATGAAAGTTTTTAACATAAATCTGTCTCGATTATAGGAAATACAAGAGACAGGAAAACATATTAAATTACATCAACAATTAGAAAAAAAGAGAACCCAATTTATAAGAATTATAAGAAAACATAAGGTGGAAGGAAAACCTAATGATTTAAAGAGACAGAGAAGATATGTAAGCTAATGCAATGTTACAACCTTATTTGGATCCTGATTCAAAAGAACTGTTGAAATTATGACATATAGGAGATAAATGAAAATTTGAACACTGATTAGATATTTGATAATCTTAAAAAAATGTTAATTTGTTTTTTTGTTTTGTTATGATAGTATTGTGATTGTGCTAAAAAATAGTTCTAAAATAGTCTTAAAATCTCTGAAGTAACTTATAGAGTCATATTAGAATGTTTATGGATAAAATATATGATTTTTAGAATTCTGAATTGAATTTTTCAGTCTCTTTTGAAAAATTGAAGTCCCTGTTTGCCTTCATACAGATTTGAGTTAAAAATTTACACTCAAACTGAGAAATTAGAATAAAAAGTAGATCCAGGTGGTAAAACCCTCTCTGGAATTACACAATTCCAATATTTTTCATACAGATTGTCACAAAGAGTACCTATTTAAAATAAACTCATGGCCGGGCTCGGTGGTTCAGCCTGTAATCCCGCGCTTTGGGAGGCTGAGGTGAGTGGATTGCCTGAGCCCACGGGTTCGAGACCCGCCTGGGCAGAGAAACCAAATCTCTACAATAAATCAAAAAATCAGCCAGGCATGGTAGCGCATGTCTGTAATTCCGGCTACTTGAAAGGCTGAAGCAGAAGGATCGCCGGAGCCCAGCAGGTCGAGGCTGCGGTGGCCGGAAGCGGCCACTGCACTCCAGTCTGGGTGACAGAGTGAGACTCCAACTCAAATAAAATAAAATAATAAAATAAAATAAAACGAACTCATGGATCTTTCCAGTTTAACTCTCTTTAGAACCCAGAACACAACAATCCTTTCACCTGCACTCCCTGGATATCCTTACTCCCCTCTTACCCAGCTTAAATCCCATGGCCAGGCATTACAAGTAGGTACTCGCTGTCTTCGCCATTGCCCCTTTCTGCCTTTGTGATGTTCACTTGGCAGAACTGCCATCC
Organism: Carlito syrichta; assembly: GCF_000164805.1. NCBI lineage: Eukaryota > Metazoa > Chordata > Mammalia > Primates > Tarsiidae > Carlito > Carlito syrichta. Next base: position 409,817 of record NW_007247010.1, on the reverse strand, counting down.
TAGTTAAATCCACTGCCTTCTCTGCCCTTGTATGCTTCAACTGAACATGGCTGGGAAAAAACACTGAAACACTGACTGCTCTCACATTAAATTCCTGATCTTTAACTTCAAATGGCCCCAAAATGCTGTCAAGGGATCAAACTACACATCCCTAGTCCATTTCCTCTTCCACTCTTCTACACCAGCGTTCTGTACTTTATTGTTCTTCAACCTGGGCATCCTCTCAGATGATGACTTTGCTTTCTACTTCTCTGAGAGAGTTGTGACAGGCAGGAAAAAATTTTCCACAAACTTCTATTATTATATCTACTCACACGAGCCAGATTCCCAGCCTTTCTTCTTTATCTGTAGATGAAAGCTTTGTGGTTTGACCCCATACTAACCCTTCATATTGGGCACTGGACATGTTCCCTTCTTGATTACTTGAAGACTTCAGCAACTCTTTTCCCTCACCTACATCATCAATTTATTCTCTCTTCTGGGTCACTTTGAGCAGGAAAAGTTCTGCTATCACTCTCATCTTAAAACACATATGTACACTTGCATGTGTGCACACACACACACAGGAGGAAAGGTCTCTTGACTTTACTTCCCCTTCCAGGTTCTGGTCCATTTTTCTGTATGCTTTTGCAATTAAACTCATAGAAAAAGCTGTCTATATTCATGACTCCAATTCCCCTTACCATCAGGCTTTTGCCCCAGCCACTTCATCCTAACTGATCTCCGTATACGTAAATCCAGGGGTCAATTTTCAGTCCTCATCTTTCTTTACCTCACACAGCATTTGACACAACTGGTCATTTTCATCTCCTTGAAACACTATCCACTTAACTTCAGAATTTCACTTTCTCTTGTTTCCTGTCTTACATTTCAGGCTACTACTATTAGTCTCCTTTGCTGATTCATTCTCTTTACAGCCTCTCTCTTTAACACTGGAGTGTCCCAGGGCTCATTCTTTGGACTGCTCTATTTATACATACCCCCAATGGTTATCACATCCAATCTATGACTTAATATCATCTCTATGTCATGAATTCCCAACTATGATTCTCTAGCTTTCACCTCTCCTGGGAACTCCATTTTTATGTACCCCATTGTCTATTTGAAATTCCCGCTTAGATGTCTAACAGACATCTCAAATTCAACATGTCCATTATTGAACTATTTTTTCCCCACTCTCAAATAATATATTCTATTTGCTTAATAGAAATTGAGTTTTGTAAATTGCGAGGCCAAAACTTCAAAGGCATTGTTAGCTTTTTTCTCTCACACTCCATACCCTGGTCCTTTAGGGAAACTTATTGCTGTGCCTTCAACATAATCTTTATTTAATCAATCCTTGTCATCTCCACTGTTTCCACTTTGGTTCAAGCTACATCATCTTTCAATTCAGATAACTGCAATATTCTCCTGAATGCTCTCTATGCTTCCACCCTTGACACTTGTGATCTACTTCTAAACAATATTACAATTCAATTACTACCTGCTATGTCTTACAAGATACTACTCAGTCTGCCTGCCTGCTATATGCACTACATTATCTGACTTCTGCTACTACTTTCCTCAAGCTGTTTTCTACAGCAATGATGGTCTCCTTGCTGTTCCTTGAAGATGCCAGTCACTGTCTCTTGTTAGGGATTGAAAAACTTTTCTCCTGGAAAGCTACATAGTTCTCTTTCTCACCTCTTTCAAGTTTTTGCTCAAATAGTATTTTTTTTTTTGAGTTGGAGTCTCACTCTGTCACCCAAACTGGAGTGCCGTGGCCGCTCCCAGCCACTGCAGCCTCTACCTGCTGGGCTCCAGCGATCCTTCCGCCTCAGCCTTCTGAGTAGCCAGAATTACAGGCATGTGCTACCACGCCTGGCTGATTTTTTGATTTATTGTAGAGATGAGGTCTCTCTGCCCAGGCGGGTCTCGAACCCGCGGGCTCAGGCAATTCACTCACCTCAGCCTCCCAAAGGCGCGGAATTACAGGCTAAGCCACCGAGCCCGGCATTCAAACAGTATTTTTTTCAATGACACCAAATATGGCTATTCCATTTATTTGGCAACCACTCCCACTGTCACTGTGGAACTACCAAGTCCACTTGTCCTGCTTTATATTTTTTCCATATGAATTGTCATCTTATATATAGCATAATTACTTATTTATTATGCTAATTGTGTGTCTCCATTGAAAACAGAAAATTTAATCTGTTTTTCACACCTATGCGTTCTCAGCACCAAGAAAAAGAGTCTGGCACTTATAGGAACTTAATTAATATTTGTTAATAGAATAAATAAGCATAAAATTACAAAACATTTGGGGATTTTATATTATGGAGTAATTGGATGTAGACTATAAAATATCTATGTCTAAACTGATTAAAGTAAAAATAAGGAAAAATAATTGCAAAATGTAAGAAAGTGACATAGGCTTATCAATATCAAAATGATAAAAATAGTATTTAACATGTAAAGTATAAGGGAAAAGGTACAACATAAAAATACAGAGAACATTCCAACAAGAAGATGACAATATATGAGCTATTTGCACCAAACAACACAGTTTTGAACTATTAAAGCAAAATGCACAGAATTACAGAAAGAAATAAACAGTCGGGCTCGGTGGCTCAGCCTGTAATCCTGCGCCTTTGAGAGGCTGAGGTGAGTGGATTGCCTGAGCCCGTGGGTTCGAGACCCGCCTGGGCAACTAGGTAAGACCTCATCTCTATAATAAAATCAAAAATTAGCCAGGCGTGGTAGCCTGTAGTTCCAGCTACTCGGAAGGCTGAGGCAGAAGGATCGCCGGCGCCCAGCAGGTCGAGGCTGCGGTGGCCGCGAGTGGCCACTGCACTACAGTCTGGGTGACAGAGTGAGACTCCAACTCAAAAAAAAAAAAAAAAAAAAAGAAATAAACAAACAGATGATCATAGGAAGATTTTAATAAATTTCTAGAAAAATATTGATGAAGGAGATAAGAAAGGTTAGTTAAGTTATAGAAGAATCAAAAAATAAAATTATCAGATTTTATTTAATTTTTACAAATTATATAGTAGTTGTATTTATATTATATAGTAATCTCATATATTTATTTATGCTAATTAAATTACATATTTATATTACTAATAGAGTATAGATGAGAAATTATATTGCATATAGCATATATATACACACACACACATGTATGACTACTCTCATAAAGAAAACCATGTACCCAACAAATAGCACACATGAGTCTTTTCCAAAAACTATTACATACAAGGCCATAAATTTTTTTTGAAATATTGATAATATGCATACTATATTGTCTAATTTTGATTTAATTAAATATTTTTAAACTTGAAAATACTACTTAAATTTTGGAAGCTGAATTTAAAAAGAGTTCAAAGACAATCTACACAAATTTTAATGGGCTAAAGATGAAAAAAGTTAAAACTATAAAAATAGAACAGATATTTAAACAATCAGGTGTCAAATCTTATGGAGTAGAGTCAAATTATTACTAAGAATAAAAGTTATAGCCTTAAGTACATATCTTTTTATAAAATTAGAGACACTCATATTAGTTAAGCATTTATGTCAAGTTATGAACTGAGTTAAAAAGAGTTTTTCAAAGTACACAAATTAATAAATAGTAAACCAATCTAAAGGCAGGTGATTAATAAAGCCAATTGATTTTTAAATGATGAATTAAAAAATTATTTACTAAAACTAATCAAAAGAACAAGAAAGCCATGAATAAATATTTTAGGAAAAATGAAAGGAATAGATGTTTTCAAAATTACAATAGAGCACCTTGAAAAACTTTATATCAATAAATTTGAAAATGTTTAAAATTTGTTTTTCAAGAAAATACAAATTATCAAAATAGAGCAAGAAGAAATATAATATATATAATATATTCTACACATATACAAACATATATAACACATATATTCTATTTCTTATATATAACATATTTATATATGTAACATATATGAATATATATATATATAAAATAATCATTAACAATTAAATCAGTAGTAAAAATTTCTTCCGCAAAATGAAATCAGGCAAATATAGTTTTACAGGTTTTTTTTTAAACCATGACTTTGAGAAAAATATATGTTCTATATCTTATTTCTAGAATTTTCCAAAGAGTAGAAAAAGAAATAAAATGTTTGCTAAAAAGTTATTTACCCAAAAGCTCACCAACACCATAATTAATGGTAAACTTTATAAGAATTTTCTTTAAAATCAGAAGTTTCAGAAAAATCATCCAAAACTTAGCAACAAGCAAAAAAGAATACTAGATACTCTTTCAATGTAGTTCTGGATTTGTGCCTTTAGTTGATTTTTCTATTGCCTATGTTGTTTTACAGTTCTGTCGATGCAGAAATTAACTTGCAGATATTTTTCTGGTACAGTTGAAAATAATTTCTGTTCAGTGGAAAATATAACCTCAAAGTAAGATTTATTGCTCTGTATGTTAACCAGTTTTGTATTGAACTTGGTAATCTTATCCTAAAGTTCCTTTATTAAGTTGTTGATAAATACTTACCTCTGAAGTATTTTTGGAGCCAGTTTTAACATCTTTCTATTTCCTTCATTAATTAATAAGTTGAATAAAATCCTTGACACATATTCATTTTATATTTGCATGAGAGTCATGATTTCACCTTTTGACAAGTATGCTTTAACAAGAACAAGTCAAAGTTTCTTGTTATCACTGCTTCAATTCACCATATACAAAAAGACTTAAATAAATTAAAATAAGTAAAAATAAATAAGATGTGTAGGGATTACAACAGAAGAGGAAAAATGTGATTTTCAGATTATATGATTGTCTAATAGAAAATCCAAAAGAATTTAAAGGACACCTATTAAAGCAAATAAGATAATTAAGCTAACTTACTGAAAAGACTAATATAGAATTATTAACAGTTTTTCTATGTACTTAGCAACAATGGCTATAAAAAGTAACTTGAAAAGATGCAATTTACAAAAGCAACAACAACCAAAAATGTAGCCAGGAACAAACCTAGAAGGTGAGCAAGATTCTTTTGGAAAAATTATAAAATATTATTGAAAGATATGATAGAAGTCCTAACTAAATTACAAGACATATTTTGCGCATAAAATGAAATAATATCAGTAAGGTGTCTATTTTCTGAATTAATCTATAAATTAAATTTTATTAAAATCCCCACAGATATTTTAATAGAAATGGATTGTTTTTAAAACTTATATAGGAATGTAAAGCACCATGAATAGCTAACACAATTTTAGACTTGTCTTACCACATAGCAACAAGATACCATAATATTTACAAGAAATCATGATAGTAGTTCAGACACAGACAAAATGATAATTGAATTAGAATAGAAAGCTCAGAAACACACAAAAGCATATAAGAAATTTTGTGTATCATAAATGAAGCATTACAAATTAAATGGAGAAAAGTGTTGGTGTGATTGGTTTATTATATGACAATAATTTCTCTATACCTTAAGCAAGAATAATTTTCAGGTGGATTAAAGTTTTAAATGTGAAAAACAAAGCTTTAAAGTTGTTAAGTTAAAAAATGAGGATACATTCATTATATCAGAGTAGAGAAGGCTGTTTTAACTAAGATCAAAAACAAGTTTTGAAAAAGATTGCTTTACAGTGAAGTTCTTCTAAATTAGAGGTATCCAATCTTTTGGCTTCCCTGGACTCTATCAAGCAACCACTTGGCTTCCCTGGGTTGCATCGAGTAAAGAGGAATTGCCTTGGACTTCACAGAAATTATATACTGTGGTTAGTGTATACACATAATACGACTTCTTTTTCTTTTTATACTTTTATTATAAAGTTTAGAAAAATTAGAACAATATAAAACTAGTGACCTTTTTTAAAAAAACTAATCTACTAATGTCTGGTTCAAGGAAAGTGGTCGTGATTCTTAGTGAGTTCTCAAGATGCTCATCAGAAATGATTGTTCAAAGTTTGCTCTTCATGTGCTTCATAATTGAAAACAGTGGTGCACAAATGTATGTGCTGCCAAAAAGTGATATCATGAATATGGTGTGATTGTGAGCTTCGAAAACGGAACTGCATATGGAGTCACAAGGAAATAAATGCTAAAAAACACATGATGTTAAAAGATTTTGTGGGGCCACATTACCCGCTGTACTGAGCTACATGCAACCCATAGGCTGTCAGTTGGCTGTGCCTTTTCTAAATAGTAAAAAATTAAATTTTTATAAACATAATTGAAAGATTATTGTCAAATGAGGAAAAGTCATTTATAATATAAAAGCCAAAGCATTAATATATACATATACAATAAACTATTATATTTAATAGAAAAAAGATTTAAAATAAACTTCTTGTAGGCAATAGACAATGGATATAAGCAGGCAAATCACAGAAATTGAAAGAATAGTAATGATTATTAAAAAGATAGTAATATCGCTAGTAATCTGGACAAAAACATTACGAGGGGGGACCCAAAACACCCAGAATTATTTTTTTGGAGGATTTGCCCCTTGTAGTACAGTATTCCCCTGCTAGGTAAGTGTTCTAGGACTTCATTGGCATCAGTGTACCACCTAGCATTGTTGTGAGGGCTGCATTCAGCTTCAGTGAAATTTTTTTTGGAGATTCTTTCAACACATTTGTCGGTTTCATGTTGGGTGACTTAAAAGTGCACCTGTCCATACTGTGCTGAGTGTTCAGCAGTTTGGGGCCCAAAACAGCAATGACCCTATGCCCCAACCTCCCTATTCACCTGATCTTGCCCCAAGTGACTTTTTTTTGTTTCTTTGGATGAAAAAAATCCTCAAAGGGAAACATTTTGCCTATGTGGAAGAGGTGAAACAAAAAAACAGCAGAAGTACTAAAAGGTGTTAAAACTGACAAGTTCAAAAACTGTTTTGAGCAGTGGAAAAAGCATCTCAACAGATCTATTGCAAAAGAGTACTTTGAACATGATTAAAGTTTAAAGACTGAAGTGCTAATTCCACATCAAACCAGACACTGGTAGATTAGTTTTACAAAAATATGTAGGAATAAATATACAATTTTTTTTACAAGTAAATTCTGTTTTTTCTAGGTCCTCCATCATAAAACAATAATGAAAAATCATTTTACATCCGTCAGATTAACAAAATGTAGCAATTTTAATAATACTAAGTGTTAAGCAGAGATATGGACTAATGTTTACTCCTCTTTTGGATTATTAGTGGAAGTGTTAATTGGTAAGCTACTTTGGAAAGCAATTTTATAATACATAGAAATTTTAAAATGGTAGGTTTTTTTAAATAATGGAATTAGGCAATATTCAATACATTTGAAAATGAGCACAAACTATGACCATAAATTTCTTGTTTAGTCTTATTATCATAGAAGAACTCTAATTAGAGACATAAGGATATTTATTGAAGCATTGTTTGTAATGGGAAAAACTGGAACCAATACAAATTTCCACTGGTAAGTTATTGGTTAAATAAGATGTGGTATCTTCCTTTGGTGGAAAACTACAGAGCATTTAAGACGAATGAGCTAGAGCCATATAATTAACATTGATAAATGTCAGGAACACATATGTTGAATATGTAAAATAGATTGCCAAATATTAAGTACACTGTAATTCCCTTTGTATATATTGAAAACATTAAAAAGGTACATAAGAGAACTACTGTAGTGGTTGGTTGTAAGTAGCAAAACCTAGCTGACAATTACAAGAGTATATTGGTTCGAATACATGGCATGTTTAAAGATAGATCAGGATAGGTTTGATCCAGCAGCTAAAAATCCCCATCTAACAGCAGATTTCTTTCCCTTTGTACATTCTGAAATCCATTGCGGGGGCTGTGAGGGGGTTGTCAGCTCAGTTTAGATCTACTGTTGGCTCCCCCTTGTGGTGTCTTGTGGTTACCAAATTCTCAAAGGTAAATGCTTTTCCTGTTCATGATTAGAAGAGAGACAAAAAGTTTTTTTGAAGAGTTGAGGAAGCTTCTTTCTTTAGAACCCTCCTGCAAATCTTTTTCACATGGCCTTTGTACTGCTGTATTCCCAGTACTGGGCGAAATAGAGGCCTTTAATTAAGATCTGTTAAACTGACCTGCTTACACTAAACCAACTTACAAAACACTCAGCAGGAGATCGAAAAGCCCAGTGATTGTAAGGAACAAAACATTTTTACCTTTATAAACTTTAGCAAATATTAATATTTAACTCCAATTTGCACCATTTTTCTTCTGGAAGTATTGCGCTTTCAGATGTGAACTTTAACTACAGTCGACCATTCTTATCTGCATGTTCACATCTGCAGATTCAACCAACCAAGGAATTAAAATATTTGGGGGAAAAAATACACAACAATAAAATTCAATTTCATTTTTGCTAAAAATGCAGTGTAACAACTATTTGCATAACATTTGCATTGTATTAGGTATTATAAGTAGAGATGACCAAGTATAGAATGTGTGCCAGTTACATGCAAATACTAATACTTCATTTTATATCAGGATTTGAGCATCCGTGGATTTGCCATACACAGAGTTCCTCGACCAATTCCCCGTGAATATTGAGAGACAAGTATATTTCTCTATTCTGGAAGTAATAACCAAAAGTTCTATATTCTACTATAATGTTACTTGGAAATGAATAATGCTTTCATAGAAAATAAGTTTGGGAGAAGGATCATTTTTATCTTAAATATGAAATCATAACTAAATGCAAAATAAAAGAATAAAATACTAGGCAGAAATAAGGATAAATAATTTATAAGTTGGTAAAATTCTAAACTTTGACCTGACATAAAAATCAGAAATTGTAAAAAAAAGATAATTTCAACTACCTAGGAATAAAAGAGTACATAAAACTATAGTCTAAAGAAGGATGGATATAGAAGCAATGAGCTAGGAATGCATATTTACAACACATATGATTAATGGATTAATTGTCATAAGTCACAAGAAACACTATAAGTCAATATAAAATAACTACATGGAATTTTAAAAGGGTAAGAATCCTAAAACATAATTCACGGAAAAAGTGCAAATAACCAACAAATAAATGAAAAGATCTGACTACTAATGAGAGAAATGTAAGTTCAAGTAATGAGATATATTTCTTGGAAAAATTAAAATGAGTGATGATCCTAGTGATGGAAGCATTCCATCCTAGTGATGGAAATGTAAGTTAACACAACTTTATTTAAAGCAGTCTAAAAGCATCTATTTAAAATAAAACCACATTCAAAATTAAAATATTGGTAATTTTAGAAGAAACACTATGCCTCAGAATTGTTTCTGAAGAAATAATTGCACAAATGTAGAAAGATTTATGTACATTAGGTATTCATTACAACTTTTTTCATAGTAAAAAATTAGAAACAACCTATTTGTTCACTAATTGAGAGCTAATTAAAACCAGAGCTATGGAAATATTATACAATTGTTAAAGTAATAAATCTTATTTTTACCTGCTGACAAGGAAAGACAACTATCCAAATGACTTTTTTTAATTGTCAAACTATACAAAAACTGACTGCATTTTTGTAAAATACATGATAATAGCTGTTTGAGAATTTTAAAATCCAGAAAAGTATACAACAAAGAATAGCAATTATCTCTTGGGGGTGATATTATGAAAAAGTTACTTTTCTACTTTAATATTCTGTATTCAAATAGTTCTGTATTGTATATGATAGGCATGTAACACTTTTGTTATCAGAAAAATATATAATTTTACATATTTTTAAATATATAACTTTTAGATAATATAATGTTTTACATTAAATTATAAATATATAATTTTGACAACTTCTTAATGAAGAAAAAGTTATAAAAATAGGATGTTGAAGTATAATGATTTATTTGGGGACACTGAATGATAGGAGAATGTGACATTCTAGGGAGCTTATAACATCACTACTCGGTATACTACATTTTGCTTTGTAGGTATAATAATGTTTACTGATGATTCACAAAATGTGAAAAGATCAGGACTGATCAGCTTCTGTGGTTTCCTCTAGTATGAACAGTGAGCCATATATCTTGTATAAAATGAAATGTGCTATCTAATGATAAATATACCAGAAAACAAACTACTTTGGTACAAAAATATCTTTCTCCTCTTTTGACAATTTTTTATTTAGATTCTGGGGCTAGGAATTTAGATATCAATAATATGTGAACATGCCTATAAAGAATGTGTATTCTAGATGAGAAGCCTAATGAACAAATGGAGAAGAAACAGAAAATAGGTACTAATACATGGAAATAAGGTGACAGTTAAGTCAGAGTTTAAATAGGATTCTGTTCTTAAAAATAAAACAGGTCTCCCCTGTATTTAATGGTGGGTGTTGTATGTTACTTTTACATATATTTTTAGTCTATAATGAAATATCTAAATGTGGTTGTCTCATAGTTATACAAGTTAGGGTGAATATACTTAGAAAAACTGGAGTTGGGGACTTTTCATGGAGGGCCCAGAAAGATAATACTGTACTTAGTACACAATTAGAGGGACCAGTTACAGGGGTAACATGGAAAATCACCATAAGTGGCAAGTCTACAGGTATCCCTGGTACAGAACTAGGTCATAAAGTGTAGGTGATGCTGTAAACTTACGTGGACACAACTATTCTTGCACATCAATTGGACTTTCAGGAAAAATATCTGGCCCTGCATATAAGCTAAAAAGTGGTAACCTGAGTGCCCAACAGTGATTCCATGAAGCCTGGCCATTAGTGTATGCCAAATTGATAGAGCAAGTCTTTCAATGGTGACATCATGAGCTGATAAGAAGAAACAGCATGAGTGGTAAGGGATGTGGACTAAATAAATTTGTAAAGTCTCTGGACAACAAGGAATAAGAGAGATCAATAGACACATGGAAACCTTGGGATTGATTGGAAAAATGAAACACTGCAGCCATGTTTGCAAACTAGTTACACAATTGAAGAATGTTCAATAAATGGCAGCAAATAGGCAGCTGAAGAATAAGAGGACAGTAGTGGAGTGAAAAGAATTTTGAGTTAGAGTAAGAAGATTTGAGGTAAGATATTGCTTTCTTCATTATCATGATGCCAGTTTCAAAAGGTAAGAGAATACGCCAGACGCGATGGCTCACACCTAAAATCCCAGCACTTTGGGAGGCAGAGGCGAGAGAATTGCCTGAGTCCAAGAGTTTGAGACCATTGTGGGCAACTTGGCAAGACCTATCGCTATAATAAATCAAAAAATTAGCCAGGATTGGTGGCCTGCACCTGTGGTTCCAGCTACTTGGATGGCCGAGGCGGAAGGATCACTGGAGTCCACCAGGTCAACGCTGGGGTGGCCGTGAGCATGCCACTGCACTCCAGTCTGGGTGACAGAGACTCAGACAAAAAATAAAAAATTAGCGGTTGTGGTGGCACATGCCCATGGTTCCAGCTACTAGGAAGGCTGAGGTGGAAGCACGTCAAGGCTGCAGTGACTGTGAGCATCCCACTGTATTCCAGCATGGGTGAAAGACTCCTATCCATGCAGCTGCTAGGGCTCCAATCTTAAGAACCTCCTTGATTCTTCTTTAGCATACAACTGCATCCAATTCATCAGTAGGTCCTATAAACTCTAGCTCTAAAATATGGGAGGGGGGTGCCAAAAAAAGGTATACAGTTTATTTTATTTTTTGAGTTAGAGTCTCACTTTGTTGCCCAGGCTGGAGTGCAGTGGCATGCTCACGGCCACCCTAGCATTGACCTGCTGGACTCAGGCGATCCTTCGGCCTCAACCTTCCAAGTAGAGGGAACTACAGGCGCGTGCTACCATGCCTGGCAATTTTTAAATTTATTGCAGAGATGACATCTCACCAAGTTGCCCAGACTCAGGCAATCCCCTCATCTTGGCCTCCCAAAGTGCTGGGATTACAGACTTGAGGCACCGCACCCGGCCTGTGTATACATTTTAAGATATGTATCTATGTATTACTTTTCAAAGTTGTATTAAATTATGGTAGCAATGTGTGTGTAGTATGATATTCACTCAACAGTGCTCCCACCGTTTTCTTTGTCCTGCATGGTGATGTTAGCTTTCACTTGATTAATGCCATATTTTGAGTGAATGTCGTACTTAAAATGTGTCTACATTTGTTTGGTACCCCCTGTATATCCTGTCATTAATACTGTTCATCTGTCATTTTTTTCCCCCTAATAATGGCAGCAGCCTCTACATTGGTCATATAATAGAATAAACCTTAAGGTAGTGACATCATATGCTGCGGAGAACTCTTACCTCCTGAATAGTTCATCCTGTACACAGAAGCCAAAGTGAGTTTTCTAAAATGTGATTCAGATCATGTCACACCTAGGTTTAAAATAACCCAAAACGTTTCCTTTACAATCCAGAAAAAATCCACTGTCCTTGCCATGGCCTATAAACCTACATGACATGTCATTGCCTACATAATTCGTCTTCATCTTCTCCCCATCCCTGTTCTCCCCTTTGTTCACTATTCTCCAGCCACATTGACCTTTCTGCCTCTTAACTACATCAGCTACTTTCATTGGCATTTTTTTTAATACTTGAAATGTTCTTCCTCCACATCTCTACTTGTCTGCCTTCTACTTTTCATTTGAGTCTAAATTCAAATGCAACTGTGAAGAGTTTACCTTTGTAAAAGCAACCTTCTCACTCACTTTGAATAACATTTCAACATTTTATCTTCTCCTTGGCTCTTTTCACTTCTTAAAATCCCTATGACAAATTAAAAGCTCGTTGAAAATGTGGACTCTGTTTTATATACTCCCATATTCCCACAGCCTAGAGTGGTACCTGTCCTTTTTAAATATTTATTTTTTTCTTAATTTTAAAGATATGGGGTACAATTCAGGGTTAGGTATACAAATGTTCATTATGCAAGTACCCTCATTGATGAGGTGTGCCCCCTGCTTTCCCACTATTGCCAATCCTACCATCCCCCCTCCACAGTTTTCCACTACTACCAATCCCTTTCTCATAGTATTGTGATAATAAATATTTGTTGACTGATTGTATTAATAGGTTATTTGCATTCTAGGATAGCCTTTCAGAAGTGATGAACAAACTAATGGACTATTTTCTTTCAAAATAATGTTTAAAGTGGGAAAACAAGCCGGGCTCGGTGGCTTAGCCTGTTATCCCGCGCCTTTGGGAGGCTGAGGTGAGTGGATTGCCTGAGTTCCACTCATCTCATTGCGGTTCAAGACCCGCCCGGGCAGGCGAGACCTCATCTCTACAATAAAATAAAAAAAATTAGCTGGGTGTAGTGGCGCGCGCCTGTAATTCCGGCTACTTGGAAGGCTGAGGCAGAAGGATCGCCAGAGCCCAGAAGGTCGAGGCTGCGGTGGCTGGGAGTGGCCACTGCACTCCAGTCTGGGCGACAGAGTGAGACTCCAACTCAAAAACAAACAAACAAACAAAAAAGTGGGAAAACGTTTGTTGAGCTAATATCTACAGGTATTCCACTTAGGTTGCCAGGGATTGTATTATAGAAAAAACTTGGGGATACATTATAATATATTGTCCTAATTGCTACTTAGATGACAACCATCTCTATACTTATATATTGTGTAAAAGTCACACAGCGTCAAGAATAAGTCTCAACTTATAGCATCTCTCACTCATTGAAAGATGAGGATCTTCATTTCATTTCAAAATCATAGCCCAGCCCACTAAGACTGATAGTTTCTGAAATTATTCCTTGGAATTTTAAGTGAAGTACTCTATTTACATACTGTATTTACAACAATTTACCAAAGAAGTTAGTTTTGTCCTCACTCTGGGGAAGAAATTGAAACTTTTATTATTTTATTGTATAGAAACAAAAGAAATGGCAATTGTTGCAGCAATTGCTGATGTGGCAAACGAAGCCAGCTCATATTCTTAACAGGCCCCTCTAGATTTTCTTGATACTATTCTAATCTGGGTATCTCATAGTCTTTCCCTGTCATCTTTATTATGCTGACTTTCACAGAAACTACTAGCAGTAGAAATACAAGATTGTGTCTGAGAGCAACAGAAAATGAGATGAGCATGACAAGGTTGGATCTAGTACTGAGGTTGAAGGATCTAGTTATGCTAAGGAGCTTGGACTTTACTATGAGAGTTTATGCCTTAGAAAAAAAGGAAAAGAAAGGAAGGAGAGGGGAAGAGAGGAAGAGAAGGGAGGAGTAAAGGTACTCTTGTTTGCCTATTCATTCTAACTACTATCCAATTTGTCTTCCTCTTTTTGCTGCCGAGCTTCTCAAATGAGTCCTCTATACTGATACCCATGTAATAGGATGTTATGGTAGGACTTTTCTATTTTCTCAGTTTTTGAGTGAGGTTCTAAACTTTAGAACAAATGTTCTAAATGTTTCACTATCCACAAATTATCTAAAAAGATACCAGACTTTCTTCTTCAAAGTAAAGGGTAACTCAAAAGAAGCACCTACAAATTAACCAGGTGATTTTTTTTCTCAACATACACTGATGAGGAAAGGCTTAAAGATTAGTGAAGATGGACAAGGTTTTTTTTTACAGGAAGCATTATGAAGACTAAATATACAAATAAATAATAGCCAGACTATACAAGTCAAAAGAACTCCGACTCACATCTGCAACAATCAGCTGGAGAAGCCAAACCACAGCCTCTGTAGCAATCAGAACAATCAGGACTTGATTAGTGACTGTCAGATTCTTTACTTTGTGCCCCCACTTCCAACTCAGCACTAGCAAGAGAATGCCAAATATGTGCCTCAAGCCCATCACGTAAGATGCTCCACTTCTAGTTAGCCCTTCTCTTGCTTCCTCACACTGACAGTCTCAAATCAGAGCATATCTGAAGGCTTTCCCACTCCCCCACCTGCTTTGAGTCTCTAACAAATACAAGTGATGGCGGCTGACTTCTCTGTTATAGCAAAGCTCTGAGTAAAAAGCCTCAGTTTCCATTTGGGTTGTCTTCAGTTATCCTCATAATTGATTATGATATTATTATTATATGATATAATTATATATAATCATAATTGATTATGAATTGATTATGTTATGACTTTTCTACTACTGTCTGCTTGAGAGACAGGAAAAGGGTGCTCCCCTGTCACCTAGTGCCAAAGGCTGTGGAGATTGACATATTACTCAATTCCAACAAATGTCTAAAGGGGAGGCTGGATAAGAAGACCTGTGATGGTGGAGGAAAAAAGACAAAGCTATAATGAAACAACTTGGTAGAGTGGGGATGTATGCGTATGTCACATGGGCCACTTGAACTGTCTTGAAATGGACTTCCTAAGAGAATTTTCTGGGAAGGTGAGATGACTCCAACAGAGGGTCTCTTAAGACCCAACAAAACCATCCAATGAGAGATAGCATCAGCTTTTTGACGGACCAAATGACAAAACCTATACTAGTTAAACAATGCTGCTGTTGCAAGAACACAGAGAGGCGGTGACACTGATGCTATCTTAGGAAGTAGCAGTTTTATTAGCACCGATGTGACTCAGCGGGCTAACGCTCCCAGGCTGAGCACCCCAGGGAGGGAGGAGAGGGGTCTTATACCTTAGTTTAGGTAAGGGAGGTGGTCGAGTTGAATGACTATACATTTTCTTTGGAGTTTACAAGATTGTACTCAGCAAAAACAGATTTTCAAAGAACAAATGGTCTCATCTCCAGGATACGCATAAGAAGCAAGGGTTGTAAACTGACAACCTCACAAAGAGAGGATTTGTGTTAAGGTTGTGAATTGGTTACTATCTTGCATCTCCAGGATAGTCGGCTTTGGCTATTTGGTTTTCTCAAGCAAAACCTGTCTAGAAAAATTAATGTTTGAAGATGGCGAAGGCTCAGGTGGGAATGTGAGATTCTCTGAAAGTGAGCTCCCATACAGACTCTTGTTTTCTTCCCCCAGCCCTGAGCCCACTGCCAGCCGCACTGGTCCGAGGTCTGGAGACCCTGGGTCCCACGCACAGCCGGCTACCGTGGCCCCTCTGCTGCTGCTGCTGCTCTGCCCCAGGGGGCCCTGGCCCCGGCTGCGTGGAGCTCCCAGCTCCCTCCCCAGCTACACCATCTCACCCAGCGCCAAGCCACCCACTGCTGACTGTGGAGGCTCTCGGATACCACCTTGTGGAGATCTGGGTTCCCTTGCTGGCTACACTGATCTGCCCGGCACCCAGCCGCTGCCAGCTCCTTCCCTAGCTGGGTGCCCAACCCAGTCTCAGGCCGTGGCAGCCCGTGGAGGACCTCCACGCCCACCCCTCAGCACTACAGGCTCCATCACTGGCAGAAGCACCCGGCACGTGGCCCAAAGTCGCCGCCAGTGCTCACCCCTCGGAGTTCCGGGTCCCTGCACTGGGTGAGGCGCCCAGCCCCATCACAAGCCACCGTCGCCTAGAGTGGCCATGGTGCCCACCCGTTGGAGCTGTGAGCTCCATCCCTCCCTGAGGGGCCCCATCAGGCCCAAAGCCTCCACTGCTCACGAGGGCTCCCAGAGCCCACCCGGGCAGAAGCACCCAGCCCCGCCTTGAGCTGCTGCCCCCCGCAGTGGCCCCCAGTGCCCATGCCTCGGAGCTCTGGGTCCCCGGCTGGACTGAATCACCCAGCCCCACCTCGAGCCGCCACCCCAGCGGAGGCCCCGGCATCCACACTGGGGCACCTCTGAAATCCAGGCCCCTATCCAAGTGCTTCAGAGGTTCAGGTACCTGCCCTGGCTGAAGTGCTCAACTCCGCCTTGAGCTGCTGCTGCCGGCAGTGTCCCTACGTGCCCACCCCACAGAGCTATGGACATCCCCCCCTGACTGAGGCAACCCACCAGACCCCAAGCCTCCATGGCCCAGTAAGTCCAAGGCTCCTACCCGTGGCCCCTTTGGTGGCCACACCGCCCCACCCCATAGCCACCCTGACCACTATGCTGACCAGCAATGCCCAGCAGTCTCGCATTCCACCTCCCCCAATTCACCGCTGACTACAGAGGGACCAGAAAATAGCTGGAGCCCTGTGATCAGGCAGAGACCTGCAGTGACTCACCCACCCAGCTCTGCCTAAGCTCCAGTTGGGAGCTAAGATGTCATGATTGTGTAAGTGAACAATACATCATAAGGAGGTTGGTCAGCTTGTGTGTCTGTATGATTATATGTTCTAGTTGTTTGCTGTTATTGCTGTTTTTTGTTTGTTTTTATTTTTGTTTTCTCTTACTCTCTTCAGGTCTATTTTCATTTACTAGTGGGTACCTCTGTCTGTTCTCCCTTTTACTCTCCTGTCTCTATCTTCTGCTTCCCCCCTCCCTGCTTCATTTCTTTCCCTTTTCTTACATCATTTTACTTCCTGGAGCAAACCCCCACTTCATAAACAGATTACAAGGCAGTGGGAAACAGGATCCAGTGTATCCGTATACCTGTCAGTGGATACTGGGATGTGCATATAAATATTGAATCACAGCTCCCCCTCAAATAAATCTCAAAGCTGCAAAAGGTATAACCCTCAACCTACAGTCCGACCTCAGAATCAAACAAAGCCAGAAGATTCACATAAGGAAGAACAGAAGCAAAAAACAACCCTGTCACCCCTGAACAACAGATTTAAAGAAGATGGGGGAAAAATAAATAAAAAGGAAAAAGTGGGGAGGAAAATCTGCACAAATGAAGAAAAATCAAAAGAAGAATACAAGTCTCACACAGACTCCTGGGAGATCAAATATTGAGAAAACAGATTTCGAAATGCAAACAATGAAGAGCACACAGAATGACTGGTCACAAACTACAAACCCAGACATCAAGACATTAATAGAGAGAATAAAAAGAATTGAGGAGAGACAAAAGGAAAATAGGAAAGAGTTGATAAATGAGATAACAGCAGTAAAGAATACTGTGATTGAAATAAATAACAAACTAATAAGCATGAAAAGCAGACATGTCCAAGCAGAAGACAAAATCTCAGAACTTGAATACCAAAATATAGAACTAAACCAAACTGTCAAAAACATAGAAAAGAAGCTTAAAAAGACAGAACAAAACCTTCAAGAGATGAGCAATTACTTCAAGAGAATGAACCTAAGAGTAATTGACCTTCCTGAGGCAGAAAGAGAGACAGAGACCACCCTGGAACAAGCATTCCACGGAATTATTCAAGAAAACTTCCCTCACCTCACTAATGATGTGAAAATTCAAACACAAGAAATTGAGAGAACCCCAGCAAGACAACAAATGAGAAGACCAACTCCTAGGCACATAATAATCTGCCTGAACAAAGTAGGTATTAAAGAAAAAATCCTAAAATCAGCAAGAGAAAAAGGTCAGACTACCTACCAGGGAAGATCAATCAGAATAGCAGCAGATTTATCTACAGAAACCCTTCAGGCTAGGAGAACTTGGAGTCCAAAGTCCAAAGTTCTCAAAGATCAACATTTCAACCAAGAATAACCTACCGAGCCAAGCTAAGCTTCATCAGTGAGGGAGAATTAAAACTTTCCCAGACATCCAATCCCTAAGAACTTATGCTGCCTCCAGACCAACCCAACAAGAAACTCTTAAGAAAGTATTAAACACAGAAAAAAAGGGAAAAAGAACAACAATGTTCTTCATAAGAGCACAGGAAAAAGATTGAAAACACACATGAACCAACCCAAAAAGCCAAAAGAAAGACAACAAAAAAACAAGTACAACAACTCTATAAGAACATCATGACAAAAATAAACCTTCAGATTTTAGTAATTAGCCTGAATGTGAATGGACTAAATGCACCACTGAAAAGACACATAATGGCAAAATGGATAAAATATCACAAGACAACAATATATTGTCTCTAAGAGACTCATCTCACCAGAAAGAACACTCTCAGACTCAAAATAAGAGGATGGGAAACAAATTTTCAGGTGAACGGAACACAAAAGAAAGTTGGAGTTGCAATCTTAATCTGAGATAAAATACCCTTTAAACTACCAAAAATCGAAAAAGAAGAAGAAGGTCACTATATAATGATAAAAGGTTCAATCCATCAACAAGAACTATCCATCCTAAACATATATGCACCTAATATAGGAGCACTAATGTTCGTAAAGCAGCTTCTAGGCAAACTTAAAAAAGAGATTGACTCTAATACTATCCTACCATAATACCCTGCTCACAATCCTGGACAGATCATCAAGACAAAAAATCAGCAAGAACATCCAGAACCTCAATGAGACTCTTGAACAAATGAACTTAATTGATACTTACCGAACACTCCACCCAAAGACCACAAAATATACATTCTACTCACCACCATATGGAACCACCATGGATCTTGTGGTCCAAGATCGACCACATCTTTGGCCATAAATCAAACATAAACAAATTTCATAAGATTGGAATCTTTCCATGCACCTTTTCAGATCACAGTGGAATAAAAATAAATATCAACACCAACAAACTTTCCCCCAAACTTGCAAAGGTGGCCGCCCATAAAGAATTTCAAAAGGTGAGAAACCTGTTTGTTTGGTGGGGCTCGACCTTACCCCTAGAAGGACTATTGGCGGAAGCTGGACCCAGCCTAAATGAATTTCTTGGCATAATTTACTTAGTTGTGATTTTAAGGTCTGGTTCATTCATTCCACCTTTCCTGAACTCTGTGGCCTATAGGCTGTATGGTGCTTCCATTTGATTTGCAGTCCTTTAGTCATTAACTGTACTACAAATGCTGGTCCATTGTCTGCAAAACGAGTTCTGTTCCCTGAGCTGAAGTTCCTATCAGAAGGGGTTTCTTGAGTTTAAAGTTACCACCGAATAGCCCAGAAAACGCTCCCCCTCCTGTGTGAAAATACTCCCCCTCCTGTGTGAAACTGCTCCTGTTCATTAATTATTTGACCTTAGAGCCTCTGAGGGGTGGTCTGTTAAATCTGGATGGCTAAAGAACACTTCATTTATGATTTTAATGCAATTGTGGTCTGGCCATCCTGGTTTTATGGGTAGTACCACCTCTAGGTGAATGTGTGGGTTTTTCATAGAGCATTTCCTGATATCTGACCATTTTAGCATTGGTTAGCCAATATTGCCTCTTGTATTTCATTAAATTTATTACTGCATGAGGCACCCTGACTGTTAGGTGTTGTCCCATAGTTAGTTTGTCAGCTTCTGTTATCAGTAGTGCTGTGGCTGCAGGGCTCATAAACCAGGCTGCCAGCCCTGGGCCACAGAATCTAGCTGTTTGGATAAATATGTCATAGGTCTATGCCATGACCCTAGCATTTGAGTTAAGACTCCTACTGCAGTGCCAACATGTTCATGCACGCATAAAAAGAAAGGCTTAGTCATATCTGGGAGTCCCAGATCAGGTGTATTAGTGAGAACCAGTTTAATTTGTTCAAAGGTATATTTCTGGGCCTTTTCCCATAGCAGAGGCTTCTGTTCACCTCCCTTTGAAGCTTCATAGAGGTGTTTCGTCATGATGGAGAAGTTAGGTATTCAAATTCTATAGGAATAGGACCATCCTTAGGGTCCTTTTCTCTTTTCTTGCAGCTATTGGTTGGGTCCTTCCTCTCTTCAATTTTTAGCAGCACTTACTCTGGTGGGATGTCTGGGTTTTCCATGGTCCAGGAAGTTCCTAGGGAAACAAGCTTATGAACTGTGATTAAAATTTGTTCCAAATGGACAACACATTTCCTTATGAACATCTATGTCTGTGGCCCCATTTCCTTCAGAGGTGTAGGAAAAGGCCTACTGTTAAACAATTTCAAAGTTTTAATGAATTCCATTTCAGGGACTGACTTGGATCCTGAGTGATGCAACACCAAATATCTATGCTCAGTTTACTTGTGTCTCCAAAGGATTTCTAGTGATTATTATGCTAAACTGCAAATTGAAAGATTGTACTGTCTTAGTCTTACATCTGATGGAGTTTTCTTTGGATTTGCTGAGGGTTGGGGTAGGCTGCCACTTGGCCTGCAGTGGAATATAATTTTTAAAATGTTTGAATGCCTTCTAAAACCTACCTATGGGAAATTTATCTATGTCTAGCCTTTGCTAGCTGCCCTGCCTCAATTATTTATTATTTAGAGATTTTTCAATCCCATAATCATATGGGGTGGTAAGGGGTGAAGGTCCGTTTTCTGTAACTTCTTCAGAGCTGTCAGTGGGCATAGTCCTGCCTAGCCAGAGATCGAAAATCTCTCCCTGTCTGACTTGAGGCATCCAGATCTGTTTCAGCAGTGGCATTGTTTGAAGGCACTGACTGGAATCTTTGCATGACTATTGTGTGGGCATGAAATTACTGGATTCTGGCTCAATAAAAGGAATAAAGCCAGGCATACGCTTTGACAATTTTAGGTGGTGGTTGATCATCTTTTGTACAAAAGCTACAAGGCCCGAAGTTACCAGCATAGCTTAAATGATAAACTTCAATTTCTGTGGCTTTATTACAAGTGCCAGCTTTTGGAGTTTTTAATGTATTTCTGTGGTAGCCTGACAGGTTGTTTTAGATCATAATTTGAACCAGGTAGTCAAGTGAATTTTATATAAAATTTGAAGAGAAATCCAGAAGAGTTTGGAGACTTGCATCCAGAAAAGACTTTATTATGTCTAGATTATTTATAGAATTTCTTTTGTATATATATATATATGTATTTCATAAATTTTCCTTTACAGATGGATTAAAATGAACTCTTTCAGAATTCATGGAGGAGAACACAGGCTAAGGAAGGGAGGGGGTGTGGTCCCGGGAAAGAATTTAAGATAGCAGTAGCATTTCACCAGTAGCATTTCACATACACAGCAGGCAATTTTCCCACATCCTTGACAACAAAAGGCTGGAATTTTAAGTGTCAACAGGTTGGAAGAAACACCACACAAATAAGGGGAGGCAGCAACATTTAAGAAAACATAAAATGACATAAAGAAACATGCACTAATCAAGTTTTTAAAAATATATGTCCCATTAAACAAAGCATAATAACCCAACAAGCTTTTCAGCAGATTCAAAATGACAGACACACACAAATAAAAGAATGAGGGCTATGGGAAATATCTGTTTCGTCCTCCTCTAGCCATACTCCTCGTGAAGATATTTTGCAATCACACATCACATTCTCCATCCCTCTGCCCTAATCCTAAGAGTCTACAGGTTCATCTTCAGACAGTGTTACCTTCTACTGCCTTTCAGTCCTTTCCTTCAGACTGGAGATTACTAGCAGACTCTGGGAGGTGATCAAGTTCCCCTTCTGCCATTCATTGGCAGGTCTATGCAAAGGTCCTTATTCCTACACTTTCTGTCGAGTGGTTGTTCTGTCCTTTATATCGGGTGGTTGTCCTCATGCCAGTTCCTTGCCTCTTGGGTCCCTGTTGTGCTTTTGTGGTCCAAGCCTCAGTGCGCTGGGAGGGGCCTCCCTCCTATGGATCAAAAGGTCAGTTGCATGCCAGGCGAGATTGCCTCTCCCATTGCCCCAGAGGTTGTACCCCAATGAAAAAGGAGGTGGAACACACCATCTCTGAACTCTCCCATTTCCCAGCCAATGCACCAAAAATGTTGTGGGAACACAGAGCGACCATGACACCGATGCTATCTTAGGAAGTAGCAGTTTTATTAGCACTGGCACTACTCAGCAGGCTAACACCCAGGCTGAGCACCCTGGGGAGGGAGGAGAGGGGTCTTATACCTTAGTTTAGGAAAGGGAGGGGATCAGGTTGAGTGACTATACATTTTCTTTGGAATTTACAAGGTTGTACTCAGCAAAACCAGATTTTCAAAGAATAAATGGTCTCATCTCCAGAATATGCATAACAAGCAGGGGTTGTAGACTTCACAAAGACAGGATTTGTGTTAAGGTTGTGAATTGGTCACTATCTTGCTTCTCCAGGATAGCTGTCTTTGGCTATTTGGTTTTCTCAAGCAAAACTTGTCTAGCAGGTTTTTGGAGCTTGCTGATTGATCTTCAAAAGGAATACTTTTAACTATTATCAGCTCCTCTCTGCCACACTGCTATCTTCTGTTTCTTTTTCCTCCCACTACATCGTCTCTAGAAAAACCATAGGTAGTGTAGTGAATAGGAGAGGAAGCAATAAAATTTTCCTTTCCCCTCAAATTCAGGTTTCCTTATTTCTTTATTCCAAAATCTATTTTATGCCAAGACTTCTGAAAGAATTGCTGGGAAAACTACCTTGATCTCCTCTGCCATGGATGATGAAACTTTTCTTGACCAAATTACAGGTAAAGATACATCTAGAAAATGTTAAAAGTTTAATATTATAGGCAAATTTGACAAGCACTGCTCTCTCCCATTAAGTTGCATTTCTAATGCAACACTCCTTTCAAACTGTGATTCCTCTTTAAAGAGACCATAAGTTAACTTGAAATTTTGAACAAAGACCTGTGATTGCTCACTGGGCCACCTTTGACACCAGACTATAAAAAACAAAACTAGAAACAGCTCTTTACCAGAATTCCATTTTAAACCTTGAACCAGGTGCCTATCAGGCTTCTCTCTCTTTCGTCTTCTGCAGCTCTCTGAAAGACAGGGCTAGCTCCTGTACTCCTTCCTCCTGAATTCATTCCTCCATTCTTGTCGTTGACCTCTACTCTCCCACTTTATTTCTGGAACTTCCATCTCCATAAAAATATATCCTTTTACAACTTCAGATGTTCTACAAAACACTCTCTCTACCTGCTTCTTTAACTGATTCTGGCCATTTATCACAGTTTCCATCTTCCTCGTGGCTTTTTCAAATTGGGAGCTCTTAATTCCCCCACTTTCCATATGTCCCAGAACTTATTGGAGTACTAGGCATTTGTCTTTCTCCCCCCTTGCAATTTTTCACCATTGTATTGTACTGTGCACTGTCCAAAAAAGTAACCACTTGCTGCAAGTGGCTATTAAGCACTTGAAGTATAACTAATCCAAATTGAGATTTGCTATGTATGCAAGCATGCCCCCAAATTTGAAGACCTAGTATAAAAAAGAATGTAAAAATATCATTAATAATTTTGTATTAATTATATTTTGATAATGATTTGGAAATATTGGGTTAAATCAAATATATTTTTAAAATTTTTGCATGTTTATTTTCATTTTTTAAAATGTAGCAATTAGAAAATATTAAATTATATATATAGCTCACATTTTATTTCTATTATAAACTGGTGGGGAGCACCCAACTTTACAAAATGAATTAGAACTTACGTGATTACTTATTTCACGTATTCTGTGACTGCTGTGTACCAAGTACTAATAGTAGGGCAGTGAATGAAGTACTTGTGGTTATGGAGTTTACATTATAGTAAGGGAAGACAGATAATACATATATTAACAAATACATAAAAAATAAGTGGGATTTTGATATGTGCTATGACAAAAAATAAGCAGGGTAAAGAGAGTCAAGAATGTTGGAGTTGAGGGGAGGGGTTTCTATTTTATGTAAGAGTGATCAGGGATGGCCTTTCTGGAAAGATGGTAATTGAATCAAGAAATTCAAGAATTCTGAGAATAAGCCATGTTGCTAGCTAGAGAGGAGGGCATAAGTCAGAGTAAGTGCAAAGTATGTGAGAAGATAATGGGGTAAGCACCACTGGAATGGAATAAGTGAGACAGGAATTATGAAGTAAGAGTGGTATTGTGTAAGTTAGTGAAGACTGGGAGTGAGATATCATGTAGGACTTAGTAGGGTATTAGAAGGACTTTGGCTTTTATTCTGAATAAGATGAGAAGTCAGAGAAGGGTGTTGAACAGAGATATGATAGGCTCTCACTTAGATTTTAAAAGGATGACTTCTGTTGCTATGGTGATAAGAGAATAGTAGTACATAAGAACTGATGAAATGGAGACTATTGCAATAATACAGCAAGAACTGGATGGTGGCTGGTCAGGATAGATAGTCACGGGGTATAATTCCAAATATATGTTGAAGATGCAAGTGCTTGAAATTGTTGGAGAATCAGATATGGGAGTGGAAGGAAAAAAGAGCCAAGGATGACTCCAAAATGATGGCTTGGGGGACTGGCAGGACAGTGGTCATTTACTGGGAAGGAGCACATTATTAGAAGTGGAGAGGGAAATTGGTAGCTATCCATTTGTGTGGTAGAAACAAAATGCTAATGTTAGAAAGGAAGGAGAGACCCTATCTACCGCAGGGTATCGGGAAACATTCCATACAATACATGGCCTTCAAGCTTTGCTTTAAAATATGGGTGAGGTTTTCAAGGTGAGAAAGTAAAAAGGAGTACCTTGCTCTTTCAGGTAAGAACACAGACAAAGAAATGGGAAAGCACAGGCTGGCTTGAAATGGCAATTCTTATAGTTTGGTAGCAATATATGGTACATGTAGGGATTTGCAGAGAAATAATTTTGGCAAGCAACTGGAGCAAGATGATGGTCTTACATGCTCAATTAAGGAGTTTGGACTTGATTTTTTAGGCAACTAGGATACTCAGGTGTTTTGAGCAAAGGTGGGAAATGATATTATTGATTTCTACATTAAGAAGATAATAGTGGATGTGGGTGGATTTTTTTTTTTTTTTTAAGACTGAGAGCAGGAAGGCAATTAGGCTATTGTGCTGGACAATTTCCGTTTGTTTCTCCAGATTCACTCTCTTTCTTCACCCTGCCTGGTGCCCCTAATGACTAGCTTTTATGGACTATTTAAACAGGCTAGGTTTACTCTGTACTTCATGATTGATTTTGACCATAGGAGACGCAGCAGGAGAAACAAGAGTAGGTAAAGAGCAAGGTCAGAGGGATCATTATCCTGCAAGGTCAGAGGGATCATTATCCCCACAGGGAGTGACTGCTTAAGACCACAGCTCTCCAGGAGCTCCTATCAGTAACGTGGGATTCAGCAACTGTTCTCTCTCTTGTCTCTTTAGCCAAGTGGCAAACAGGTTTCCTTGCTGTAGCTAAAGTGGGATGCTTCACTATCTCTTGTTAATTTGCCTTAAGCTAGCTCACACCCTTGAAGAGTTCCTTCATTAAACCATGTTCAGGGACCCTGTTTGAACCTGCCGTAAAACCATAATTGTGTCCTGTAGGAAAAAATTCCAATCATAGTATTTAAAACACTATAGTTTACATTTCTTTCAAGTAAAGGAAGTCAGAGAAGTCAGCAGCTTGGGACAGTATGATGAATTTGTGGTTATTTGGTGTCTAGATGACTTCTAAGACTGTCTCTGGCTTCCAAGATGTCTATTGGCACACTGATCATTCCTTCCACTCTATAGGCAGTAGGAAGGAGGATGAAGGAGGGCAAAATTTCAAGCCTTTCAGGAAGTCTCCTCTAACACTTCTGCTTCTATCTTCATTGGAGTTTATGAGAGTTCAGTTTGTTGGTGAAAACTTCATCAAAGGGATATGCCTAGCTATAAGAGAGGGAATGATAACTGGGTGCATTGCCACTGAAAATAAATTTAGAGTTCTAGTACTAAGGACGAATTGGAAAATTATTACAGTATAGGTGGTTACAAGCCTCTGCAACAGGAAGCTAGTTAAAATATCCACAAAACATAGAATGTGTAGCAAGGGCCTGACAACAGGGGAAGAAGGGAAAGTGGACGATAGATATTATGAAAGATGGTCAACACTAGATCTTACTGATGGAATGGGTATTCTTAGTATCCCCTTCATTTGACAATATTTCACTTAAGCCTTTTTTTGATCCAATAAAATATTTGTATGTGTTTTAACAAAATATACAACTTCCTAAAAGCTACTTGTTGAGGACCACTAAAGAAAATAACCAGGGCAAAAGAAATGCATTTTAGCAAACCTGAAGAAAAGTGGCCAGAAAACAATACCAGAAATTTTAATTTCAACATCTTTGGTAATGTTGAGCAATTCTGGAGTCACAACAATTTCACCAGCAGTATTAAATAACTTCCTGGAAGAAGTTATGAATGCCTCAACAACAAAAAAAAAAAAAAAAAAAAGAGAGAGAGCGAAAAGAAGAAAGAAAAAGAAAAAACAACTCTTGATATATTAAAAGTCTGAACCTGTACAAAAACAATAAAAACGTAATTTAATCTCTTAAATTTTAATTAATATGTAGCATTTTTCAAGATCTTATGTTTCTTAACTGTGCAAAGTACAGAAATACTGTGTTTCTTCTCCTTGTGAGGTTTTATACCTGAAGATAAAAACCTGTATCTCCAAAAACTGTGTAAAGTTTATGTACAATATGCTTGGACTCTTTGCAACATATTTTCTTTTCAAAGTTCCCTCATGGTTGAATTAGTCACTAACAGAATATTGCTCTGAATGTTGTTATATAATAAAAAACCAACCTTTCAATACATTGTAATCTGTTGTTGTTCCTGATTTCTAATACAAGAAACACATTTAGATGTATATGAAAAAAGGTAGTCAGCTCACTTTTTCAATGAAATATATATTTTAACACATAGTAACTGACTTTTTCAATTAAGTGGTACATGTAAAATCTAATCTAGTCCACCAAGTACTACATTTGATATTAGGAATCTTACATTTCCCAAGGAAAATGACTGTCCCTACCTTTTTATTACAATTACTTTGTCATTTACTGAATACAAGTTCATCAAATTGTGCTTTATTCTAGCTTGTTTTCTCTTTGTTTAATTTTTGACTTATTAGATTTGTATATTTAACTTACTAAACTCATATTAATACCTATGGCAAACGTCATTAACTAAGCTTACTTTAAAAAGAAAAATAGTAATTCCACGTTTAGTATGGTCAAATATCTTGAATAGCAAACAGAGTATATACAAAGTATATTGGCCGGGCTCAGTGGGCTCAGCCTGTAATCCGAGCACTTTGGGAAGCCAAGACAAGTGGATTGCCTGAGCTCGCGGGTTCAAGACCCACCCAGGCAACTTGGCGAAACCTCGTCTCTACAATAGATAAGAAATTAGCAGAGCATGATAGCTGGTGCCTGTAGTTCCAGCTCCTTGGAAGGCTGAGGTGGAAGTATCGCCGGAGCCCAGTAGGTCAACACTGCGGTGGCCGGGAGCGTGCCACTGCACTCCAGTCTGGGTGACAGAGTGAGACTAACTCAAATAAAACAAAACAAAACAAAACTTACTACTGTATATATGCCTTTAAATTTGTTCTAAAATATTAGCCTTATGGGTTTGATGAATATCCTCATTTCTTTAGTTGTTGTGCAATGTTTTTACTCTACTTAATTTTTATCTCTCTAAGGTTTTAGTAATACTATACTTAAATAATATTTACAGAGGTAGTAATCTTTTCTTATTAAAAAAGTAAGAAAAATGCCGGGCTCGGTGGCTCAGCCTGTAATTCTGCACCTTTGGGAGGTTGAGGTGAGTGGATTGCCTGAGCCCGCGGGTTTGAGACCCGCCTGGGCAGCGAGACCTCATCTCTGCAATAAATCAAAAAATCAGTCAGGCGTGGTGGCGCATGCCTGTAATTCCGGCTACTTGGAAGGCTGAGGCGGAAGGATCGCCGGAACCCAGCAGGTTGAGGCTGCGGTGGCCGGGAGCGGCCACTGCACTCCAGTCTGGACAACGGAGTGAGACTCCAACTCAAAAAAAAAAAAAAAAAAAAAGTAAGAAAAGTCATAGAATCTGGATTATCAATCAATTGATTATGGAATGGAGACTAGCACTTAGTTATTTCTTCCAAAATTTTGCAACCAGTTGTCTCTTTTAAAATGATATATTTTCAAAGTCTTTCTTGGCTAGTAATGTCATCTAAGTCTTGTCTTCATAATGTTTTGACCTGATCTGTTAGCATTATTGCAACTTTTAAAATGTTTTTATTAGTGTAATAATTTGCAGAGTCACATAACAGTTTGATATCTTGAGTTGCAAGAACAACCACACAGTTCTCTTTAAGACATTTTGCTAATTCAGATACTTTTGAACACTCTTCTTGGTTATAGTGTCATACATACCTTCCATTTAATATTACATGTGACTCCAGAGCTAACTATTTCTCTCTGTTATTAATGCAGTACCATTTACAGACCATATGAACATTTTGCCACTCTTTACCAAAGTGCTTGTACCATTTTACATTTCTTCCAGAAATGAATAAGACCTTTAATTCCCCACATCTTTTAAAATAATTAATGTTGTTAGACTTTTCAATTTTAGTCACTTTACTGGGTATATCATGGTACCTCATCATGGTTTTAATTGCATTTTCCTGATGACTAATAGTAAACATATTTTTATTGGCTTGTTAGCTATTTGTATCATCTTTTATAAAGCAACTATCTTTTTTATTGATTTGATCATATTAATAAATTATAAGTTATTTATTTCAAATTCAAATATTTTGTTAAATATATGAAATGTGGTTTGCCTGTTCATTTTCTTGGTAATGTCTGTCAAAGAGCCAACTTTTAAAAATAATAAACACCAATTTATCATTTATTTTTATGGTACATGCTTTATTATATCCCTTACCCACCCTAAATTTAAAAATATTTATTTTTATGTTTTTTCTAAAAATGTTTGTGGTGCATTCTTATTACGTCCTTTACCCCCTCTGAGTTTCAAAGTATTTATTTTTATGTTTTATTCTAAAAATTTTAGAGTTTGATTTTTTAAGTTTTTATCTATGATTGATTTCTATTTAATTTTGATATGCAGTATAAGTAAATGTCCAGGTTTATTTTTTTCATGTGTACATCCAAATATTCTGATACCATTTTTAAAAATATCCTTTTCCCATTGGATTGCCTTGACTTTTCTTAAAAATCAATTGGCCATACCTATGTGGGCCTAATTCGGAACTTTCCATTCTGTTCTGTTGATTTATTGTCTATTCTTTCACCAACAGCTCACCCTTGATTGGTCTATCTTTATAATAAATCTTAGAGTCAAGTAGTATGTGTCTTCTAACTTTATTCTTTTCCAGAAATCGCTTAGTCCTTTGTATTTCCATACAAATGTTATAATCAGTTTGTCAGTTGCTACCAAAAACACATTTTGGGTTAGCTTCAATCTATAGATCAATTTTGGGAGAATTGCCATGTTAACAGTATTGCATCTTCCACAACCCATGAACATGGTATATTCCTACATTTATTCAGGTCTTTTAAAATTTGTCTCTATGATGTTCTGTGGTTTTCAGTAAACAGATATTATAAATATTTTGTTATATTTATTTCTTAAAATGTCATATATGTATACTATTGTCATAGAGATGATTTATAATTTATATTTCCAATTATTTGTTGCTACTATATAGAAATACAATTGATTTTTACATATTAGCATTCATTTGGGGACCTTTTAAAGTCATTCACTAACAAGTAATATTTTGCATATACTTTAACAAAGTGTTGACTTGAGGATTTTCTTTATATATGCCTATTTGGCCTGCAATAATTTCTACAGCATTTTAAAATGTTTTCTTAATGATTTTTGTTTATTTTTCATGCTTAGTGAACTGGCTTATACCTCCAGTAGATGTTAAATAGAAATGGAGAGAGAAGATGATGTTGTTATGTTGTTATGTTGCTGATCTTAGAACATGAGGAAACGTTTTTGTTGTTGTTGAAGATGTATCCTCAGTTTAGTGATCCCCTGCCAGTATCACCATATGGACTGTGCCTTTAGGCAGAAAGTCAGGGTAACTGTAGGACACATCTCATTGTTTCCCTTCTTTTAGGAATTATAGTTCTGTTCTTCATGTTATCCTAAGTCTGAGAATACTTGTTTCTTTATATTTTATCCTGTTTTTAAAAAATTATGGACTGGTAAATCTCGTGCTAGTTTTTGCATTCTGACCCCACATTCAGAGTAGATAGATAAATATCTATGTATTATTAACACTCACTATTTATTTAAATCAAAATTTAGCTCATCATATTCACAATGCTTTTGTATTATGACTTCTTTGTATCTACTTCAATTAATTTTTAACTTTTGATGATCTATTAGGAAGCCAAGGATTTTCAGAAACACAGTCTCTTCCGATAAACATAATAGTAGTAACCACTGTAAATTATAAAAACTTGACTTGTAGAAGTCTCTTAAAAATCTCAACTGGGAGCAATTTTGCCCACCACTTAGAGGAAGAAATTAAGCAAAGTGTGGAGATACTGTCATTTGTCACAACTGGGGGGTACTGCTGGCATCTAGAGGGTAGAGCAAGTGTCCCCAAACCCCGGACCATGGACGGATACTGGTTTATGGAACCAGGCTGCACAGCAGGAGGTGAGCAGCAGGTGAATGAGCGAAGCTTCCTGTGTATTTACAGCCACTCCCCATCACTCACATTACCGCCCAATCTCTTCCTTCTGTCAGATCAGCAGTGGCATTAGATTCCCATAGGAGTGTGAAGCCTATTGTGAACTGGGTATGCTAGGGCTCTAGATTGCATATTCCTTATGAGACTGTAATGCCTAATAATCTAAGGTGGAGCTGAGGAGATGATGTTAGCACTGGGGAGCCGAGCTGCAAATACAGCTTAACATTAGCAGTGAGGTTTGACTGCACAGAGACCATAATAAGTCAGTTGCTTGCAGACTCGTATCAAAACCCTATCAGTGAGTGGCAAGTGAGTTGATGTACTTCAGTCATACAGCTGCATCTGGTGGCAGGCTTTAAGTCAGAATCCGACACTTATTTTAGTCTGCACATGGCCCACCCATTTTTTTATTTGCTACTTCCATCCATGCCTCTTTCCCACACTATGCACTTGTCTCAGTCACAGTTTTAGTAAGCTAACACTACCCAAAATGAGTAAAAACAAATGTCACTGGAGAGCTTCTTTGAAAAGGGGGAAAGACCCAATGATGAGAAAGCAGAAGACTCTAAGACTGACAACAAAAAGAAAGCTACATTTAAAAGACAAAAGACTTATAGGATCTGAAGAGAAACCAGTGCATGAAAATTGCCTTTAAAAGAAAATACCAAAGAAAGCTGCATTTAAAAGAAAATACCGAGAGTTTTACTTAAATTATGGATTCATAGCCACAGATTATTCACATTCTCCAAGCCTGCTTTGTATAATATGTGGTGACCAGCTATCCAATGAAGTCATGAAATCTTCAAAATTCTTGGCCACGTAGAGACCAACCACCCTCCATTAGGAGACAAGCATTTGGAGTTTTTCAAAAGAAAAAGAAAAAAAAAAAAAAAAAAGAACACGAAGAACAGAGGCAATTATTGAAGGCCATCATTTCTTCAAATGTGTCTGCACTGAGAGCATCATTCTTAGTGGCCGCCCATGTTGCTAAAACTAAAAACCTTTTACTGCTAAGGACATTTGTCTTGAACTTTTAGGAGCAATTGCAGTCCAAAAGGTGGCACATGTTCCTCTTTTGGCAAGCACTATAACTAGATGAATTGATGAAATAGCAGAGGGTATTGAGGCACAATTGGTAGGAGAGGATTAATGAGTCATGGTATGCAATAGGTTGATGAATCTACTGATGTTGACAATAGGACAACAAAGCTTGTTTTTGTGTGATATATTTTTCAGGAGGATGTGCATGAGGATATGTTATGCTCACTTTTGTTACCAACCACTACAGCTGCAGAACCACAGAAGTCTTTGAGTGATGACATAACAGGAAAACTGAATTGATCATTCTGTGTTGGTATATGCACAGATGGAGTGGCTGCCATGAATGAATGGCTTGCTGGTTTCATGACCTGGGTCAAAGAGGTCACTTCTGAATGGGCGTCTACACACTGTGTCATCCACAGAGAAATGCTGGCTAGCCAAAAATGTCACCTGAACTTAAGAAT
This sequence comes from Carlito syrichta, assembly GCF_000164805.1. Taxonomy (NCBI): domain Eukaryota; kingdom Metazoa; phylum Chordata; class Mammalia; order Primates; family Tarsiidae; genus Carlito; species Carlito syrichta. The sequence continues at coordinate 377,211 of NW_007247010.1, read as the reverse complement.
GTTTTTCAGGATGTGATTAAAATTATCAGCCACCAACCAATTATCATTAAAATGCATGCCATTAACTCACATCTGCTTGAGCAGCTCTGTGAGGAGACACGGAGCATATACGTCTTCTCTTATATACAGAAATGAGTTGGCTACCTAAAAGTAGATCACTAGCCAGAGTTTTTGAACTATGAGAGCCACTCCAGAGATTTCTTTTAGAAAAACAGGCACCAGTGGCAGTGCATTTCAGTGACACACAATGGGTTGCAAAACTTGCTTATTTATGTGACATGTTCAACTTACTCAATGAACTCCATCTGTCACTTCAGGGGAGAATGACAACTGTTCAAGTTGGCAGATAAAGTGGCTGCATTCAAAGCGAAACTGGAATTGCCGGGACAATGAGTGATTTTTGACATGTTTCAAACATGAGTAGAGATTTTAAAAGAGACTGAGTCAGGGTCTTCTTTCTTCAGCTGGTGCATGATCAGCTATCTCAGCTTTCATAAGTATTTGAGCACTATTTTCCAATCAAAAAGATCCCTAAACTGAGAAGGAATGGATCCATGACCGTTTGTGAATAAACCAGTGAATCAACTTTGTCCGTGCTAGAAGAGGATCAATTGCTTGAGGTTGCAAATGACAGTAACCTTAAAAGTATGTTTTAGACTTCAAATCTCCATATGTTCTGGATTAAAGTCAATTCAGAATATCCTGAGATTGCCACAAAAGCACTGAAAAGGCTGCATCCACTTCCAACATTCTATCTTTGCGAAGCAGAATTTTCTGCAGTGCCAGCAACCAAAATGAGATTATGGAGTAGACCGGACATAAGCAACACACTTTGGATGTTATTGTCTCCCATTGCCCACTGTCTAGTTGCAGGAAAACAAACTTAGGGTTCTCACTGATTCTGCATTATGGTTAGCTGTATAATTATTAATTATTTCATTATATGTTACAATGTAATAATATATAGTGCACAATAAATGCAATATGCTTGAATCATTCCCTCCCCTCTCCCTCCCCCCCACCCAGTATATGGAAAAATTGTCTTCTACAAAACAGTTCCCTGATGACAAAAACGTTGGGGACTGCTGGCATAGGACAGAGTTGCTAGGCATCCTATAATGCACAAGATACTCCCACATTTTTGCCACAAAATAACTAAACTCCAGGCAGTTTTGGAACTATTCTACTGGTGGGCTGAATAAACTTCAGTGGCACTAGAAAAAAAAAACAACTCTCAGAAAAAGAAACCAGGGGATCAGATACTTGAGGTAGAAAGATATCAGCTTGTAAGAAAAATGTCCAGTATACCTTGTAAACTCAATGGTTCTGCTACAATATCTTCTACTAGGATCGAAATTTCATGAAGTTTGGGACTGGGTCTTATTTATATTTGAACTCTAATAGTTCTAAGCATAATGCTTTTCACATTATAGTGCTCAGTACTATTTACTGAATGAAATTGCAAAAATTTATAATGTGTAACAAACATATTTACAAGAAAACAAATTTTAAATGCATGGCATAATCAAGTCTAATATTATCATTCTTCCTTTCTGGTGAGTTTATATCATGAAAATTTACTAATATTTCTATTCAGTCACCCATCTAACATTTATTGAACACTTCCTATAGGGAAACAACTGTTCATTATGATAGAAACTTCTAGTTGTCATAGAGTATGTATTCTCCCCTTCTTTCTGGTAAATAGAGACCTCTAACTTTTGTTTAGTGCATTGATGCCCAGCTAAAGACCATGTTACATAACCTCTTTTGCATCTTGGTATGGTTGTTAGACTAAACTCTGGCCAATAATATTCAGTGGAGATTCTGTGGAACATTTAAGAAGTCTCCTTAAAAACATGCATCACTACTTGCTTTATTTCCCTTTAATTCTTCCTGAGACTTTGATATGATGGCAGAAGCTCTACTAGCAATCTTGGGCTATAAAGACAAGGCTAAATCCTAGGGATAATAGAGCCATACACTGAAAAGAATCTAATGACCTTATAAAATTACTAAACTATATCTGAATTGCCTTACCCTAGACTTTTTTCTAAGAGAGGAGTAAAATCCAATTTTGATTAAGGTCACTGTTATTTGAGTTTTTCTGTTATATGCAAGTAAACTGAATTGCAACAAATAAAACCATTTGAAAAAAGAGTTAAATTATTTTTAATAGTTATATTTTAAATATTTTACCATTGCTAATTTTTATGAGACTCTATTAGTCAGCTTTTGCACTATGATACCACTGCATAACAATATTCCCCAATATCTCAGTGACTTAAAACTGCACATATTTTTCTTGCTTGAGTCTTTGTGATGCTTAATATTCATCTGGTTTTGGATATAATAATGCTCTTGACTGGCCTTAACGGAACTCCAGACACAAGGTTGGGATTAGGTCTGTTCTTCATGTTCTTATCATTAACTTTTGAGTAAATATGAATTGTCATCATTAACTTTTGAGTCTAGCAGTTAGCTACCTGGACTATCTTCTTCTCATGGTGAAATAGCAAAAGTTCAAAAAGGCGAAACCAAATCATGCAAACACACTTAAACTCTCTGTTAATATTATATTGGCTAGAGTAAGTCACATGACCAAACCCAACAGAAATATGATGCAAATATATACTTCTTCCTACTCTATTGGGAGGACTTGCAATGACACATAATAAAGTGTATGAATGAATGATTTTCTAATAAGGAAAAAAAAAGAAGAATCTGTTGTGGAGACCTTGGATAAATTACACAAATTTTGAAAAGGTTAGCTTAACCTCTGTGTCTGTGGTTCTTTTTTAAAATTATTTTTATTTTTAAATTTGTGAAACCAAAGTGTCAGGATAGATAACTTATGCCTTTTAGCTTTAAGCATATGTGCCTGTAATTTCATATCACTTTGTGTTTCCCTTGTGATCACTAGAAACATAGCTATGGGCAATCCCTTTGGGTCCCCTCCCACTGTGGGAGCTTGTCTGTCCTCTCAATAAATCCTCCGTTCTTAAAAAAAATGAAAGAAACAGCTATCAAAAGATGATGCTAGAGAAAAAAAGTTTAATGCTGTTTGGGGTTATTGAACTTTAATTAAAATGAGTAATGATAAAGCTGATGTCGGTGGGTTTATAAGGGATTTTTGCTACAAAATATTTCATTTACATCTTGTCTTCCCATAAAAAACAGATTAAAAAAGGAGATCTCAAAACATTAAATTCATTCCTTGCTAGATATTTTTTGAGTTTATTTTGTTTCAGGTACTGTTGCGGCACCAAGGATCTGGTACCTCCTTGTCTCCATCTCTGGATAGAACATCTTATAGCATTCAAAGCTGTTGTTTTTTAATAATGTGGAGAGATGTTGAAAAGTTGCCTTTTAAATTTTTGATCACATATCAACAGAAAGGAGAAAATACCACTACAAACATGAGAGTTGAAAGACCTGCTGTGAAACATTAGACAAGGTTTTATGGAGCATGGTTTGGAAAAATCAGGTCCTTTGCAGCAAGTCACTATTAATCACTCCCAAAGAGACTCAGCTTTAAGTAGCCAGAATAAACAGACCTAATGCTCATTCAAGGCAAATTAAGTTCACAAACTTGCCACTGTGTGCTTACTTTTGCACCACTGTACAAACAACTCAGTAAGGTTTCATAACCTTGGTATATCAGCGTTGCACAGCTGTGTTCCTGTCAACATGTGGCGGTGTCTGGCTGAGTGGCATTCATTATTGTTGCTGCATGTGTTTGTGTGCTGTCACAAGAGTGTCAGAGTTTGAATTAATGCAACAAACAAACAATAAATTTCTTGTTAAGCTTGGCAAGAGTGGAAGTGAAATCAAGAACATGGTAGTCCAAGTTTATGAAGATAATGCCGTGAAGAAAATAGTAGTGTACAAATGGATTAAACATTTTTTGAGGGGAGAGAAAGCATCACAGATGAAGAGAGGTCAGGATGGCCAATAATGAGCAGAACTGATGAAAATATTGTAAAAATTCATCAAATTTTGTGTCAAAATTTTCGACTGACTGTGAGAAGCAGAGCAGACCAAATAAACACCGATAGAGAAAGTTGGGAAATCTTAACTGAAAATCTTGGCATGAGAAAGTTGTGTGCAAAAATGGCTCCGAAGGAGCTCTGGTATCACAATAATGCACCAGCATAGCAATGTCTGTGAGAGAGTTTCTAGTCAGTAAACAAATAACTGTATTAGAATACCTTCCCTACTCACCTGATCTGGACCCCAATGACTTTTTTCTTTACCTGAACATAAAGGAAATATTGAAAGAAGACATTTTGATGACATTCAGGACAAAAAGAGTAATATGACAACAGCTATGATGGTCACTGCAGACAGAGTTCCAAAATTGCTTTGATGGGTGGAGTAGGTGCTGGTATCAGTAAATAGCTTCCCAAGGGGAATACTTTGAAGGTGACCATAGTGACCTTCAGAATGAGGTATATAACACATTTTCTTGGATGAGTTCATGAACTTAATTGTCAATTTTCATAAGTATTGGTACACTTCTTTTTCCTCTCTCTTAATGTTTAAATCTTAATTAGTTTAATTCTATAGAAGTCAATGAGAGAGATTACATTAGCGGATTCCAGATTATAAAACCAAACAACAGGGTTGTGATGGAAGCCACCAATTCATATAAGGGAAAATATAGTTGGTAAAACTGCAAATCTATCCCTATCTTTTGCTACTTTCTTCTACAAACTTAGTCAATACCCCAGCTAGCAGTTACTTATCCTTGGTCAGTAGGCTTTAGGCTCTGAAAGGAGAATGTAACGATTTATTTTCTTCCCACAAGTACTCGACAGAAAAAAGAATTCAAAGGATTGCTCAGGTCTCTGAGAAGAAAATGCTTATCCATTACCTTTGGTTTTGGTAACGATTGTCAACTTGTGGAAGAATGCATGCCATGTTGAGAACTCCTCCAAAAAGCTAAAGTCATGAAAAGAGAAAACAACAAAAGAGCTGTAATGAGGGATGATTTCGGGGCTATTAGGGAAAAAAATACCTACAGCAGACAGTTTTCCTCATCTGAAATAAAGAGGAAGTTGTAGACAGATGCTTTAGGATTCATGTTATTTTCCACCATGCAGGGTAGTCAGATATGGAAGGGGGGCGATTTCTGGCACAAAGCCTGGTAGGGACAAAGGTTAGGGATCTGACCACCTCAGACCCTCACTCTGCTTGTCTGAATCAAAGACAGCAATTTGTTTCCTAGGAAGATTAGGAACTTTGTTATAACACAAATCCAACTAAACTTGAGTGATAGAAACGATGTATTAGAAGGGTACTGGTGAAGTTCCTAGAGGCAATGCAACATTCAGCAAGCCCCTCGTGGAAAGGTAGGCATTAGGAAAGTTCTAGGGATTTCAGTAACTGAAACCAGGGACTTGCATGCCTTTAAGACTTGCTATGTGGCTCTTGCTGTTTCTGCTTTGTTTCAGATAGTTTTCTTCATATTGTAGAAGAGTGGGTAATGGCTGTCAGTAGTTCTAGACTCATGTTGTTATTACTTACCGCTACAGTTTTAACAATCCCAGAGAAAAACTCTGATTGGCCTAGTTTCTTAGTCAGTTTGGACTGCTGTAACAAAACATCATAAACTGGGTAACTTATAAATAATTGAAATTTATTTCTCATAGTTCTGGAGGTTGGGAAGTTGAGATCAAAGTTGGTGTCTAGTGAGGGCCTGCTTCCTGGTTCATAGATGGCGCCTTCTGACCGTGTCCTCTCATGGTAGAGGAGCAAACAAGCTGCCTTGGGCCAATTTTTCAAAGGTGAGAATTCCATCCATGAGGGCTTTGTTCTCATGGCCTAATCATTCCCTCAAAGTCCTTACCTTCTTTTTTAAAATTTTTATTTTACAGATACAAGGTACAATTCAGGATTAGGTACATAAATGGTCATTGTACAGGTAAAGTTCAGGCATCCCTTTGGTCCTCACTTTGCCTAATTTGAGATCAGTTACCCTTGTTGATGATTGATGTTATGTGTCTCCCCCGCTCCCCTGGCAGTGTGCTACTGCCAATCCTTTTCTTATCGTATTAAGGTAAATGTTCAGGGTTCGCTTATGAGTGAGAACGTGTGGTACTCAGTTCTTTGTTTCTGTGATAGATCACTGAGTATGATAAACTCTAAAAAAAAGTCCTTACCTTCTAATACCAAGATCTTGGTATTGAAGATCATATGCTTAGAATTTCAGTATATGAACTGAGGAGAGAGAGAAACATTCAGACCACAGCACCTGGCTTGAATCATGAGCCCATGTTCAGCCTCCCCAGCCATGGAGATAAGAGCATACAGTTTCCACTGGATTGTATGCTAGCATGGGAGTGGGGATAGAGGAATAAGTCCCTAAAGAGATAAGAATCATTGGAGAATGACTACTGGGGGATCATTGTCCAGGCCATCACAGCAATTAATGTCTACTGTATCTATTTTCTGAAGATTCATCCATAAACGTTTTTGACTGAGAAACCTTCCCTGACTGGGCTAGGGTAATTCTAAAAATCAGGAGGAAAGGACAGAAAACTCAGAGTTCTAAATACATACAACTGAATCTATGATTATCCTGTGACAGGTGCTCAGAGGAAAGTTCCATCCAACTCATAGTGAAAGGGAAAGGGCAGAAAGTTGAGTCCTGAGTCATTGGTGACCTGATTCCCATGTTATAATATCTTCACCCACCTCTTAGAGAGAACTAGCCAGAGTGACAAATGTTTTCTCAGGAGATGGTGTTACTTAAAAATTGCTTGTTACTTATAACATTTGCTTTCCTAAGAGGGTAGTTTGGGTGGGAGTGGAATCTGATAGCTTGAGGGCCTTTTGTTTGCTTGCTGTTTTGATGTTTGGTGGAATAGAAGTTTATCACTTGGAAATTTTCTCTACAATTTTTAAGTTAAAAAAGCAAAGGCAAGTTTTCTTTTATAAAGTATGTGTACTTGAGAAGATACAGCTTATATTACATGGTCAATTTTATTACAGTATGCACAATTTACTCTCTGAGGAAGGTACACAAGGGTCTGTGTGATTATATGACTTAGTGTTATCAATGTTTAATTTGCATTCTGGCTCTTTGTAACAAAAGCATCTTTACAAATACCATAGAATATCTCACTTAATTATCTCAATAATACCTTGAAGATTATTTCCTTTTTACCAGTGAGGAAGCAGAGATTACAGAGGTTCAAATCTCACCCAAGCAAAATAGCTTGGGAATAGCAAAGGCAGGAATTACACCCCACCTAAGCACAGTCACATCTTCTAAAACACAGGACTAGTGTATTTTGACTGTAAAATAAGAATACTGATTTTCTTTCTTTTTTTGACATATTTTTTATTTTAAAATTGTGGAGTACAGTTAAGGGTTACGTATACAAATATGCATTGTGCAGGTACCCTTGTTGATGAGGTGTGCCCCCCATCCCCAGACAGATATTGACTACCGTTAATCCTAGCTCCCTTCCTTTCCCTGCCCCCCCATTGTTTCCCCCCACTGTCAATCCTTTTCTTATAGTATTATGAGAGTTGTTCAAGGACCACTTTTGAGTGAGAACATGTGATACTCAGATCTTTGTTTCTGTGAGACATCACTCAGTATTATAAATTCCAGTTCCATCCAGGTTGCTGCGAAATTCATGATTTTGTTCTTTTTTATGGCTGCATAATGTTCCATTGTGTATATGTACCATATTTTTTAAATCTAGGCCTCTTTTGATGGACAGCATTGTTGGTTCCATGACAATGCTATTGTGAACAATGCTGCAATAAACATACGTGTGCAGGTATCTTTTTTATAGAGTGATTTGAGTTCTTCAGGGTATATTCCCAGTGGGGGGATTGCGGGGTCATATGGAAGGTCAATTTTTAGAGCTTTTAGGAATTGCACACTGATTTCCAGAGAGGTTGCACTAGTTTACACTCACACCAACAGTGTAGAAGTCTTCCCTTTTCAACACATCCTCTCCAGCATCTGTTATTTTTTGAGTTATTGATAATGGCCATTCTGACTGGAGTTATCTCATTGTAGTTTTAATTTGCAACTCCTTGATAATTAGTGAGGTTGAACATTTCTTCATGTGTCTGTTGTGAGGTTGAACATTTCGTCATGTGTCTGTTGGCCACTCATATGTCTTCTTTTGAGAAGTGTCTGTTCATATCTTTTGCCCACTTTGAAATGGTATTGTTTGTTTTTTTCTTTTCAGCACGTTTGAGTTCCTTGTAGATCCAAGATGTTAGGCCTTTGTCAGACATGAAGCTGGAAAAGACTTTTTCCCAGTCTGGGGGCTGTCTCCCGCTCTCTTGATAGTTTCTTTGGCTTTGCAGAAGATTGTCGGTTTAATGAGTTCTCATTAGTCTATCTTATCTCTTATGGCCCATGCGTTTTGGGTTTTGTTCAGGAATTGGATGCCAGTTCCAATTTCCATAAGAGTGTGTCCTGCATTTTCTAAGGTTCATATGGTTTGAGGTTTTATATTTAGGTCTCTGATCCATTTAGAGTTAATTTTTGTGTATGGGGATAGACAGGGGTCCTGTCTGAGTCTTCTGCATGTGGTCAGCCAGTTTTCCCAGCACCATTTAATGAATAGGGTTCTCCTTTTCCCTGTGGTGGGTGGTGAAGGCTTTGTTGAAGATGAGTTGGTTGAGAAATTGAGGTTTTGCTTCTGGAATCTCAATTCTATTCCATTGGTCTATATGCCCGTTCCTGTACCAACACCAAGCTCTTTTGATTATTGTAGCTTTATAGTAAAGTTTGAAGTCTAGTAATGTGATACTTCCTGCTTAGTTTTTTTTTTGCTGAGGATTGTTCTGGCTATTCTTGGTTGTTTGTGTTTCCATATGAATTCCTGTATTGTTTTTTTCTAGGCCTGAGAAGAATGTTGCTGGTAATTTGATGAGTATTGCATTAAATCTGTAGATTGCCTTAGGTAAGTTGGACACCTTCACAATGTTAATTCTTCCAATTCATGAGCATGGAATATTTTTCCACTTGCTTGTCATCTTTGATTTCTTTGAGCAGTGCTTTGTAGTTTTCAGTGTAAAGGCCTTTCACGTTTCTGGTTAGGAAGATGCCAAGGTATTTCATTTTTTTGTGGCTATTGTGAATGGAATTGTGCTTTTGATTTGGGTTTCTGTTTGTTTATTATTGGTGTAAAGAAATGTGATTGTCTTTTGCACATTTATTTTATACCCTGAGACTTTGCCAAAGTCCTTTATCAGTGCAAGGAACTTTCTGACAGATTCTCTTGGATTTTCAAGGTACACAATCATGTCATCTGCAAAGAGAGATAACTTGACTTCCTCTTTTCCTATTTGGATACCCCTGATTGCCTTCTCTTCTCTGATTGCTCTAGCCAGGACTTCCAATACTATATTGAACAGGAGGGGTGAGAGTGGGTGTCCTTGTCTTGTTCCAGTTTTCAAGGGAAATGGTTCCAACTTTTGTCTGTTTGGGAGTATGCTGGCTGTCGGTTTCTCATAGGTGGTTTTTACTATTTTGAGATATGTTCCACATATGCCTAGATGTTCAAGGATTTTTATCAAAAAAGGAGTGCTGGATTTTATCAAAACCTTTTTCTGCATCTAATGAAATAATCATGTGGTTTTTGTTTTGACATCTGTTGATGTATTTAATTACATTTATGGTTTTATGAATATTGAACCAGCCTTGCGCCCTGGGATGAAGTCTACTTGGTCATGATGAAAGATTTTTGAGATGTGCTGTTGAATCCAGTTTGCTAGGATCTTGTTGAGAATTTTAGCATCTATGTTCATCAAAGATATTGGCCTGTAGTTCACTTTCTTTGTTAAGTCTTTACCTGGCTTGGGTATCAATGTGATGTTAGTTTCATAAAATGATTTGGGGAGAGTTTCATCTTTCTCAATCATCTGGAATACCTTCAGCAGGATTGGTATCAGCTCCTCCTTAAGTGTCTTGTAGAATTCTGCTGGAAAGCCATCTGGTCCAGGTCTTCTTTTTTGTAGGTAGTTTTCCTATTACATAGTCAGTTTCCTTGATCATTATTGGTCTATTTAGAGTCTCAACTTCTTCTTGTTACAACCTAGGCAGGTTGTGTGATGTCAGAAAGTCCTCCATTTCCTTAAGGTTTTCAAGTTTCTTTCCATACAAGTGTATATAGTAGTCTCTAATGATCTTTTGTATTTCTTCAGGGTCAGATGTGACTTCATCTTTTGTGTTTCTGATTGTGTTTATTTGGGGTTTTTCTCTCTTTTTCTTGGTAAGTCTAGCTAGGGGACCATTGATCCTGTTTATCCTTTCAAAGAACCAGCTTTTTGTGTCATTTATTTTTTGTATTATCTTTTTGTCTTCTATGTCCTGGATTTGGGTTTTTATTTTGGTGATCTGGATTCTTCTGCTGAAGGTAGGGTTTTGGTGGTCTTGCTTTTCCAGCTTCCTTAGGTGACTTGTTAGGCTGTTAATTTGTGAGCCTTCCATTTTCTTCATGTGCATTTGTAGAGAAATGAATTCCCCTCTTACTACATCTTATGGCATCCCAGAGATTTTGGTAAGATGTTTCTTCATTTTCATTTGTTTCCAGGTGTCTTTTAATCTCTGTTTTGATTTCATCATTGACCCAGGAGTTGTTTAGCATTATGCTATTTAGTGTCCATGTATTTGTGGGTTGGGGAAACCTTGTTAGTGTTGATGTATATTTTTATTCCACTGTGGTCCAAGAAGGTGCATGGCAAAATTTTGATCTTTTAAAATTTGCTCATGCTTGGTTTATGGCCAAGTATGTGGTTGATATTAGAGTACGTTCCATGTGGTGATGAGTAGATTGTGGTCATTGGATGGAGTGTTCTGTAGGTATCAATTAAGTCCATTTGGTCAAGAGTCACATTGAGGTACTGGATCTCATTGTTGATTTTTTGTCATGATGATCTGTCTAGGGTTGTGAGTGGGGTATTGAAGTCCCCAGCTATGATAATGTTAGAGTCAATATCTTTTTTGAGTTTACCTAGAAGCTGCTTTATGAAAGTTGGCACTCCTTTGTTGGGTGCATATATGTTTAGGATGGATATTTCTTGTTGATGGATTGAACCTTTTATCATTATGAAGTGGCCTTCTGTATCTTTTTAAATTTTTGATAGCTTAAAGGGTATTTTGTCTTTAATTAAGATTGTGACTCCTCCTTTTTTTGTGTTTCGTTTGCCTGAAAATTTGTTTCCCATCCTCTTATTTTGAGTCAGTGAGTGTCCTTTCTAGTGAGGTGAGTTTCCTGAAGGCATTAAATTGTTGCCTGGTGATATTTTTATCCATTTTGCCATTCTATATCTTCTCAGTGGTGCATTTAGTCTATTCACATTTAGGCAAATTATTGAAATGTGAGAGTTGATCCCTATCATAAGGTTCTTACAGAGTTGTTGTTGTTGTTCCTGTTTGTTTGTTGTCTTTATTTTGGTTTTGGAGTTAGTTCATATGTTTTTTTAATCTTCTGCCTATATTCTTGTGAAGAACATTGTTCTTTTTTCCTTTTCTTCTGTGTTCAGTACTTTCTTAAGTGTTTCTTGTAGAGGTGGTTTGCTGGCAGCGTAGGTTCTTAGGGATTGGATATCTGGGAAATATTTCAATTCTCCCTCACTGATGAAGATTAGTTTGGCTGGGTAGGTTAATCTTGCTTGAAATTGTTTCTCTTTTAGAACTTTGAAGATAGTGCTCCAAGCTCTCCTAGTCTGGAAGGTTTCTGTAGATAAATCTGCCATCATTCTAATTGGTATTCCCTGATAGGTAGTCTGACCTTTTTCTCTTGCTGCCTTTAGGATTTTTTCTTTAATATGTACTTTATTTAGGCAAATTATTATTTGTCTGGGAGTTGGACTTCTCATTTGTTGTCTTGCAGGGGTTCTCTGAATCTCTTGTGTTTGAATTTTTGCATCACTGATGAGCTGAGGGAAGTTTCCTTAAATGATTTCATGAAATATTTGTTCTAGTGTGGCCTCTGACTCTCTCTCTGCCTCAGGAAGGCCAATTACTCTTAGATTGGGTCTCTTGAAGTAATCATTCATCTCTTGAAGGTTTTGTTCTGTCTTTTTAAGCTTCTTTTCTATGTTTTTGACAGATTGGGTTAGTTCTGTACTTTGGTCTTGAAGCTCTGAGATTCTTTCTTCTGCTTGGCTAATTCTGCTTTCCATGCTTATTGGTTTGTTATTTTTTTCCATCACAGTATTCTTTATTGTTGTTATTTTTGTCATCAGCTACTTCCTATTTTCCTCTTGTCTCTCCTCGATTTTTAAAATTCTCTCTATTAATGTCTTGATGTCTGGGTTTGTTGCATGTGATCAGTCATTCTGGGGGCTGTTCGTTGTTTGTGTTCCAGAGTCTGTTTTCTCAGTGTCTGACCTCCCAGAGGTCTGTGTGAGCCCTATATTCTTCTTTTGGTTTTTCTTCATTTGTGCAAATTTTTCCCCCCTAATTTTTCCTTCCCTCCACTTCCCCATCTTCTTTAATTCTGTTATTCAGGGGTGGAGGGTTTGCTTTTACTTCTGTTTGTTCAATCTCTTATTCTTCCTTATGTTTTTCTTCTTGCTTTGTTCATTCTGGAGTTGGACTGTAGGTTGGGGGTTGTCCTTTCTGCAGTTTTGAGATTTAATTAAGGGGGGAGCTGTGATTCAAAATCTATCTGCAGATCCCAGTAACCACTAACAGGTGTGTGGATAATCTGAAACCCACTTCCCACTGCCTTGGAATCTGTCCATGCAGTGGGGTTGTAGGTTTACTCCTTGAAAGCAATATGAGGTTGAGGGAAGTGAATGGAGCAGGCAGTGGGGGAAAGTGGAGAGAGAGAGGAGTTAGAGGGAAAACAGATGAGTGTACCGACTAACAAGTGAAAAGAGACACAAACACTGAAACAAATAAAAAGAAAAACACTAACCACGACTACAAACTAACCAACAACCATATGAAAAAACTAAAACATGCAATGATGCTAACATACAAGCTAACCAACCTCCTTATTGGTGTGCCATTCCTCTATACAAAGATGGGGTGTACAGAGAAATAATTTAAAAAAAGGAAAGGAAAGGAATAGATTAGATCAGTAAACTAACAGAACCAACCAAGCACACTCTGACACTTCCTTTAAGTCCAATGTCCTTTCAGCTCTGATTTCTAGCTGTTTTTGCAGGCTGGTAGATGTGTTCACAGTTAGGGTCAGTTGCCCTGGCCTGCTGTGAAGGGCAGTTCATATCTGCTCAGTCTATCACTCAAATCTAACTTTGTCTATTTATCAAGAGGGGAAAGCTTCTGTCTTTCCCTTTTGATGTTGTTACCTTGGATCCCCAGCAGGTGGTGCTATCTCACCACTCCAGTTGATTTTTATTTTATTTTATTTTATTTATCAATATTTTTTATTATGATATTGTGGGGTACAATTAAGGGTTAGGTATACAAATACGTTTCATTCAGGCACCCTGTTGATAAGAGGCATTTCCCCGTCCCCAGACACATGTTTGCTACTGTTAATCCCATCTCCCCCCCACCATAGTTTCCCACTACTGTCAGTCATTTTCTTATAGTATTACATTGGATGTTCAAGGCCCATTATATGAGTGAGAACATGTGATACTCGGATCTTTGTTTCTGTGAGAGGTCACTCAGTATTATAGACTCTAGTTCCATCCAGGTTGCTGTGAAATTCATGATTTTGTTCTTTTTTATGGCTGTGTAGTATTCCATTGTGTATATGTACCACATTTTTTAAATCCAGTCCTCTTTTCATGGACAGCATGGTTGCTTCCAGGTTCTTGCTATTGTGAACAATGCTGCGATAAACATATGTGTGCAGGTATCTTTTTTATAGAGTGATTTGTGTTCTTCAGGATATATTCCCAGTAGGGGAATTGCGGGGTCATATGGGAGGTTGATATTTAGAGCTTTTAGGAATCGCCACACTGCTTTCCACAGAGGTTGCTCTAGTTTACACTCCCACCAACAGTGTAGAAGC
>NW_007247010.1:345278-363016 GCF_000164805.1 Carlito syrichta | reverse complement strand
TTCCTTGTAGAACCAAGATGTTAAGCCTTTGTCAGACCTGGTGTTGGCAAATACTTTTTCCCAGTCTGTAGGATGTCTCCCTGTTCTCTTGATGGTTTCATTGGCTTTGCAGAAGTTTGTCAGTTTAATAAGGTCCCATTATCTATCTTCTCTCTTATAACCTGTGGGTTTCGAGTTTTGTGCAGGAATTGGATGCCAGTTCCAATTTCCATAAGGGTATGTCCTTCATTTTCTAAGGTTCTTATGGTTTGAGGTTTTACATTTAGGTCTCTGATCCATTTGGTGTTAACCTTTGTGGACGGGGATAGATAGGGGTCCTGTTTCAATCTTCTGCAGGTGGTCAGCCAGTTTTCCCAGCACCATTTACTGAATAGGTTTTCCTCTCCCCAGTGGTAGGTGGTGGAGGCTTTGTCGAAGATGAGTTGATTGAGAAATTGAGGTTTTGCTTCTGGAATCTCAATTCTATTCCATTGATCTATATGACTGTTCCTAAACCAATGCCAAGCTGTTTTGATGATTGTAGCTTTATAGTAAAGTTTGAAGTCTGGTAATGTGATACCACCTGCTTTGTTTTTTTTTGCTGCGGATTGTTCTGGCTATTCTTGGGCATTTGTGTTTCCATATGAATTCCTGTGTTGTTTTTTCTAGGTGTGAGAGGAATGTTGCTGGTAATTTGATGGGTGTTGCATTGAATTTGTAGATTGCCTTAGGTAAGATGGACATCTTCACAATGTTGATTCTTCCAATCCATGAGCATGGGATATTTTTCCACTTGTTTGTGTCATCTTTGATTTCTTTGAGCAGTGTTTTGTCGTTTTCATTGTAAAGGTCTTTCACATCTCTGGTTAGGAAGATGCCAAGGTATTTCTTTTTTTTTGTGGCTATTGTGAGTGGAATTGTGGTTTTTATTTGGGTTTCTGTTTGTTTGTTATTGGTGTAAAGAAATGCAATTGTTTTTTGTACATTTATTTTGTGTCTTGAGACTTTGTCAAAGGCCTTTATCAATGTAAGGAGGTTTTTGACAGATTCCCTTGGGTTTTCAAGGTACACAATCATATCATCTGCAAAGAGAGATAACTTGACTTCCTCTTTTCCTATTTGGATACCCCTGATTGCCTTCTCTTCTCTCATTGCTCGAGCCAGGAATTCCAACACTATGTTGAACATGAGGGGTGAGAGTGGGCATCCTTGTCTTGTTCCAGTTTTCAGGGGAAATGGTTCCAATTTTTGTCCACTTAGGAGTATGCTGGCTGTGGGTTTCTCTTAGATGGCTTTTACTATTTTGAGGTATGTTCCCTGTATGCCTAGATGTTTGAGGGTTTTTATCAAGAAGGGGCACTGGATATTATCAAAAGGTTTTTCTTCATCTAATGATATAACCATGTGGCTTTTGTTTTGACATCTGCTGATGTATTTAATTACATTTATGGTTTTATGAATGTTGAACCAGCCTTGCATCCCAGGAATGAAGCCTACTTGGTCATGATGGATGATTTTTGAGATGTATTGTTGAATCCAGTTTGCTAAGATCTTGTTGAGGATTTTAGCATCTATGCTCATCAAAGATATTGGCCTGTAGTTCTCTTTCTTTGTTGGATCTTTACTTGGATTGGGTATCAATGTGATTTTGACTTCATAAAATGATTTGGGGAGAGTTCCATCTTTTTCAATCGCCTGAAATACCTTCAGTAGGATTGGAATCAGCTCCTCCTTAAATGTCTTATAGAATTCTGCTGGAAAGTCGTCTAGTCCAGGGCTTTTTTAAGTAGGTAGTTTTCTTATTACGTAGTTGATATCCTTGATTGTTATTGGTCTATTTAGGGTCTCAATTTCTTCTTGTTCCAACCTAGGTATGTTGTGTGATGTCAGATAGTCCTCCATTTCCTTAAGGTTTTCAAGTTTGTTTCCATACAAGTGTACGTAGTAGTCTCTAATGATCTTTTGTATTTCTTCAGGGTCAGATGTGACTTTATCTTTTATGTTTCTGATTGTGCTTATTTGGATTTTTTCTCTTTTTTTCTTGGTCAGTCTAGCTAGGGGACCATCGATCTTGTTTACCCTTTTGAAGAACCAGCTTTTTGTTTCATTGATTTTTTTTTGTATTATCTTTTTGTCTTCTATGTCCTGGATTTGGGGTTTATTTTGATGATCTGGATTCTTCTGCTGAAATTAGGGTTTTTGTGGTACTGCTTTTCCAGCTTTCTTAGGTGACTTGTTAGGCTGTTAATTTGTGTTCCTTCCATTTTCTTCATGTGTGTTTGTAGGGATATAAATTCTCCTCTTACTACAGCTTTTAAGGCATCTCAGATATTTCTTCATTTTCATTTGTTTCCAGGTATCTTTTGATCTCTGTTTTGATTTCATCATTGACCCAGGAGTTGGTTAGCATCATTCTGTTTAGAGTCCATGTCTTTTTGGGTTTTGGGGGGAACTCGGTGGTGTTAATGTTTATTTTTATTCCACTGTGGTCTGAGAAGGTGCATGGTAGAATTTCAGTACTTTCAAATTTGTGTTTGCTTGATTTATGGCCAATTTTGTGGTCAATCTTACAATACGTTCCATGCGGTGATGAGTAGAATGTGTATTCTGTGGTCTTTGGATGGAGTATTCTGTAGGTATCAATTAAGTCCATTTGGTCTAGAGTCACACTGAGGTTCCTGATCTCCTTGCTGATTTTTTGTCCTGATGATCTACCTAGTGTGGTAAGTGGGGTATTAAAGTCCCCCGTTATGATGGTGTTAGAGTCAATATCTTTCTTTAGTTTTCCTAGAAGTTGCTTTATGAAAGTTGGCGCATCTATGTTGGGTGTATATATGCTTAGGATAGATATTTCTTGTTGATGGATTGAGTCTTTTATCATTATGTAGTGGCCTTCTGTATCTTTTTTTATTTTTAATAGCTTGAAGGGTATTTTGTCTGAAATTAGGATCGCTATTCTTCCTTTCTTTTGCATTCCGTTCACCTGTAAGTTTGTTTCCCATTCTCTTACTTTGAGTCTGTGGGTGTCCTTTCTAGTGAGGTGAATCTCTTGAAGGCAATAGATTGTTGCCTGATGATATTTTATCCATTTTGCCATTCTATGTCTTTTCAGTGGTGCATTTAGTCCATTCACATTTAGGCTGATAATTGAAATGCAAGAGTTGATCCCTGTCATAAGGTTCTTACAGAGTTGTTGTTCCTGTTTATTTGTTGTCTTTCTTTTGATTTTGGAGTTGGTTCATGTGTGTTTTTAATCTTTTGCCTGTACTCTTGTGAAGAATATTGTTGTTCTTTTTTCCTTTTCTTCTGTGTTCAGTACTTTCTTAAGTGTTTCTTGTAGAGGTGTTCTGGTGGCAGTGTAGGTTCTTAGGGATTGGATATCTGGAAAAGATTTCATTTCTCCCTCACTAATGAAGCTTAGTTTGGCTGGGTAGGTTATTCTTGGTTGAAATTGTTTATCTTTTATAACTTTGAAGATAGGGCTCCAGGCTTTCCTAGTCTGAAGGATTTCTGTGGATAAATCTGCTGGTATTCTAATAGGTCTTCCCTGGTAGATAGTCTGAACTTTTTCTCTTGCTGCCTTTAGGATTTTTTTCTTTTATGGCTACTTTGTTTAGGTGAATTATTATGTGTCTGGGAGTTGGTCTTCTCATTTGTTGTCTTACAGGGGTTCTCTGAATTTCTTGTGCTTGAATTTTTGCATCATTGATGAGATGAGGGAAGTTTTCTTGCATGATTTCATGAAGTGTTTGTTCCAGTGTGACCTCTGACTCTCTCTTTGCCTCAGGAAGGCCAATTACTCTTATATTGGGTCTCTTGAAGTAATCATTCATCTCCTGAAGGTTTTATTCTGACTTTTTAAGCTTCTTTTCTATGTTTTTGACAGTTTGGGTTAGTTCTGTATTTTGGTCTTCAATTTTGAGATTCTTTCTTCTGCTTGGCTAATTCTGCTTTCCATGCTAATTAGTTTATTATTTATTTCCATCATAATATTCTTTACTGCTGTTATTTTTGTCATCAATTCCTCCCTATTTTCCTCTTGTCTCTTCTCAATTTTTTAAATTCTCTCTATTAATGTCTTGATGTCTGGGTTTGTTGCTTGTGACCAGTCATTCTGGGGTCTCTTCATTGTTTGTGTTCCAAAGTCTGTTTTCGCAGTGTCTGACCTCCCAGGGGTCTGTGTGAGCCTTGTGCTCTTCTTTTGGTTTTTCTTCATTTGTGCAGATTTTCCCTCCCTACTTTTCCCTTCCCTCCACTTCCCCGTCTTCTTTAATTCTGTTATTCAGGGGTGGAGGGGTTTCTTTTACTTCTCTTTGTTCAATCTCCTCTTCTTCCCAATATATTTCCTCTTGCTTTGTTCAGTTCTGGAGTTGGACTGTGGGCTGAGGGCAGTCCTTTTTGTAGTTTTGGGATTTAATTAACGGGGGAGCTGTGATTGAAAATCTCTCTGCAGATCCTGATGTTCTCCAACAGCTGTATGGATAGTCTGAAATGCACTTCCCACTGCCTTGGAGTCTGTCCATGTAGTGGGGTTGTAGGTTTACTCCTTGAAAGCAAAATGAGGTTAACAGAGGGGAGAAAATGGAGCAGGCAGTGGGGAGAGGCGGGTAGAGAGAGAGAGAGAGGGGTGAGAGAGAAAACAGTTGATTTTACCGACTTGTAAGTGAAAAGAAACACAAAGACTGAAACAAATATAAAGAAAAACAATAACCACAACTGAAAACTAACCAACAACCATATAAAAATCTAAAACATACAATGATGCTAACGTATGCACTGATCAACCTCCTTATTGGTGTGCTGTGCCTTTATACAAGTATGGGATTTACAGAGAAATAATAAAAAAGGAAAGGGGGGGAAGAAAAAAAAAGAGGAAAAAAAGAAAAAAAGAAAAGTGGGGGAGGGATAGATTAAAGTCAATAGACTAACAGAACCAGTCAAGCATACTCTGAGACTTTTCCTTTAAGTCCAATGTCCTTTCAGTTCTGATTTCTAGCTGTCTTTGCAGGTTGGTAGAATTGTTCACCGTTAGGCCCCTGGCTTGCTGTGAAGAACAGTTCAGATACGGGCCCCCTGCCCAGTCTATCACTGTGATCTGACTTTTTCCATTTTTCAAGCAGGATGAGCCTCTGCTATTCTCGTTTTGATGTTATTACCTTGGTTCCTCAGCAGGTGGTGCTATCCTGCGCTACAGTCCAGAGGGGAGGGAGTCTGCTACGGATCCGCAACTTGCTGCGGCAACTTCACTGGGGGAGTTCCACAGACCTTTCTCCAGGCTAGCGGCCTGGCATGGCAGCAGGGATCTCAGAAGATCCTGCTTGCAGAGCTTCACGATCTGAAGTCGTGGGTGGCTTCAGGTATGAGCTGGGAATGACCGTAGTGGTGGTATCCACGACTGCAGTGGCTGTCCAATCCTGCCACAGCGACCGCAGGAGCAGCCTGGTTTGTTGCGATATCTGAGCAGTGACGGCGGGTGACAGTGGCAGCTGAGCTTCCTGTGAAGGGCAGGCTGTGGAAGATGGGATCTGCAGCCCTTGGGAGAGAGAGCTAGGGTCTTTATGGGTGTTCTCTTTCGCAGAGGGTTTCACAGACCCTGCCGACCCATCACCATCCTGCCAGAAGTCCACCTCAGTGACTTTTTTTTGGACATTCTTTCAATGGCATTTGTACGACAAGCACACCTGCCCACACCACGCTGTGTTCAGCAGTTTTTGACGAAAAACAACCATGGAGACCATATATAAACTTAGATGAGACCTTGAGGAACTGTGGCTCTCTGGCAGCACCTGGGCCTCTGCTGTGACTGGTGTGGGCGTGCATTGATCAACTCTACTGTCATATCAAAATACCACGGGTCAGTTGGCTGCTTGGCGAGTCAGGTCGGTTCGAGCCCCCTGGGAGCTCCCGGGAGCCCCCTGGGAGGTCCCCGTGTGCGCACCTGGCTGGGCCATGAGAACCTGGGTGTCGCTGAGCCTAGCCCTGCCCAAGCTCAGGAGCCACCGCTGCTGCTGCCACAACTGATTTTTTTTTTAAGTTGATCTTTATCTTCAGCTGCTGAAACCTGCAAGTCGGCAGGGAGGGAGTGGGCAACAGTAGCCAGTAGCCACGGTGGCAGCTGCTTCCCAGTACACAAAGGAGCTCCACAAGCCTGGCTCTGGGCGAGGGGCATGGCGTGACATGGTGTGGTGGTGGCAGCCCTGGTATGGCGATCTCGGTAGATCGTGCTTGCAGGGGCTTCATGGTTCAAAGTCCTGGGTTGCCTCAGGCATGGGCAGGCTGATGGCCACAGCCACAGCATCTGTGGCTGCTGTGGCGGCCCAGACCACGATGATTTTTGAGCAGTGACAGTGGCTGAGCTCCCTGTGAAGAGCAGGCAGCCAAAAATGGGAGCTTCAGCCCGTGGGGGAGAGCTAAAGTCTTTATATATGTTCTCTTTCATGGAGGGTCTCATAGACCGAGCTGCCCTGTCACCATCTTGCTGGAAGTCCTAGAAAACTGATTTTCAAAGAAATAATTAGAACCTATCCATATTAATAATTTTTGTTGTTTTTCTTATCTAGAGAAGATATCTATTTTTCAAAGAAGCTTAGTGCACCAGTTAACCATTGCTGAAAGACAAATTACCCCAAAATTCAATTTTTAAAATAATAATATATATATATTTTTATTTATCTGCAGATTGGCTCATCTTGGTTGGGCTCTGCTGAGTTAGCTCTAGTTCACATATTATTCATCCTCCTTGGACCAGTGGACTGGTCATAGCCAAGGAATAGCCATGAAGATGGCAAAGACAAAGAGATCAAGCCCAGACACAAGCTTATTTCATGCCTCTACTTGTGTTACATCTGATCATATCCTTTTGATCAAAGGAAGTTACATAGCTGAACCCACAGTCAGAGGGCTTTCAAATACACTATGACTCCAAGAACTGCAGAGACACATGGGAAAGGGCAGATATACAGGGAGGAATGAAGAAATGGGGTGATTAATACAATCTACCCAGAGACAGTTGCCATAAATATTTTGGAATTTTCTTAGTGACAGTATTCAGTTAACTGTGGTTGTGAGTTAGGAACTCAGAACAGGCTTACCTGGATGGTTCAGGCTCAGGGTTTCTCATGCAGCCACAGTCAGATGATGACTGGGGTTGGAACAGAGAGGATGCTGAAGCAGGTGGGGGTTAACTAGACATCTTGCTCTTGTGGCCTTACCATGTAGTTTCCACAGGGGTTAGTCTGGGCTTCTTCATAGCATGGTGGCCTGCTATGGACTGCTTACTTTGAGAGTAATGCTTTAAGTTTTTAAGAGTAAGTATCATAATTCACAAAAGGGAAGCTAGCCTTAGAAGTTATATTGCTTCTCTTTTGTCATGGCATTCTATTAGTTACAAGCAAGTCACAGCCTATTCAGGCTTAAAGGGAGAAGAATTAAACTCCACCTAGAACTGAGAGAATGGCAAGCTTCTAGAGTATGTAGAATGAGAGATATTGGTGGCCATTTGAGTATGATAGAGCAGAAAATTGGGCCTATGTTCTGGTCCTGGTTTACCAGTTACTAGCAATGTAACATTGGGCATACTATCCGATCTGCTGGTGTTGGCTCCAGTATCCATCACATAAATATTTATCAAATGAATGAATGATTTCAGGTTTCAGTGTCTTCCCCTGTATGGCACTAATACTGCCTCAGGAATGTCATAATAAGTGAGAGATCTGAAGATATTTTGAAAATTTGAAGGGGCAGCCATTTATGAGTATTTTTTTTCCAGAGCCTAAGGCATTCTTTTTGGAATATTTTCAATGATGAAAAATTTTTGTACTTTAAACAATTTGGTTTCTGGAAAAAGCTGAAGGTCATTTACAGAAATGAGCAGGGAAACGACATATGATTACACAGGATGATAACATTTTGGGATCTAAAATGAGATATCATTATAATGCGATAAGACTGATATTTTTAAAGTGACTGATAATTTACTCTGGAAGACATTTCTAAGAAAAGACTACCTAAAGTGTTTTGAGCAAAGGCAGTGTCATTGAAATAACTGTATTACTGCTATAAATAAAGGCATAAAGGCTTATTTGAATGTTTGCTTAAAAATTAGATTGAATGCTTTATCATCATCTCTCTTCTCCAGTGTCTGAGGAAAGAGTCAAGCTTCATTTCTAGGATGGAGAAATGTACATTTTATGAGTGATCACTTAATAATGGTGATTTAAAAAATCAACAGGAATTAGGTGAAATAATAATAATTATATCTAAGGTCTAGCTGTAGATTTCCAAAAGTTTTATGAAAAGCATTTTGGTTTAGTCACTTCTACAGTCATCTTTTTATGTTACATTATCTGGTATTATTTTTTATTTATGCATATGTTTCTTTTTGTAATCTTGGAGATGATGAGAAGAAAGTTATTTTAATTATTTTTTCAGATTTTTTATCTACAAAAATAAATTGTTTCTTAGTCATTGAAATAAAAATAATAAGAAGCAGAGTGATTTAACCAAATGAAGCTCATCAGTGACCAGTATGCTCTTTGTTAAAAACTTATCCTAGTACTGTCATGCACCATATAGGAACTTTTTGATTAATGACAGACTGCATAAACAATGGTGGTTCCATAAGATTATAATGCTGTACTTTTACTGCACCTTTTCTTTACTTAGATAGGTTTAGATACACAAATTCCATCATATTATAATTACCTACAGTATTCAGTACAGTAACATGCTGTACAGGTTTGTAGCCTAGGAGCATTAAGCTGTACCGCACAGCATAGGTGTGTAAATAGGCTATGCCATCTAGGTTTGAGTAAGTACATTCTATGATGTTTGCATAGTGATAAATTGCCTAATGACACATTTCTGGGAGCATATTCCCATTGTTAAGCAATGCATGACTGTAGCCAGTTTTCTTTATGGAAACCTCACCTATCTATTGATAGATGGCACTAGTAACACCAAAGTTAGCCAAGAAGAGTCTGAGCAGATTGGTTAGGTAATTTTGATATTATTTACATTTGGAGTAAAGCTTAGAAAAAAAAGAAGAAGTTAAGAGAAAATATTTTTAAAACATAGAATAAATAAAGTTATATATAATAAGCAATAATATTCCACATACATACAGAGGTGCCCCCAAATACACATTTTTAAGAGGTGTTATCTATGTATTTGTTTTCAAAGTTGAATTGAATTACAGTAGCAATGGGTAGTATGACGTTTACTCAACATGCTCCCGCCATTTTCTTTGTCCTGCTTGTTGCATGGTAATGTTAGCATCCATTTGATTAATGCATGTTTTGAACTAACATCATACTTAAAATGTGTATACATTTTTTGGCACCCCAGGCATATATGTTATATTTAAGGTATATATATTTTATAAGCATACACACTAGAATTAGGCTAGAGCTTTCATAAGCTTATTTGTTAGAATTATGCACTGGATTAACATTCTAGCTGGTTTCATATTGTCCTAGAAAAAATCACTAAAGACTTTGCATACTTACCCATTTCTTCTCAAACTTGAAAGGCAATGACAGCTACTAGAGATCTTTGAGTGGCTTATGATCTGCTTGACTTTGTGAGCAGAATCCCCATTTAATTTCAGTTACCCACTCCTCTTTGCCTTCCTTCAGATGAAGCCAAACTCATTTATAGACAGGACAGACAACCCAGGGCCTATTACTGATTGAGCTACTGGCTTCTCTGGCAGATAAGGAGGATCTGTTGTTGGCGTTAGCCTGAGAGGCAGTTGGGGCTGGTGACACAGGAGCCCAAGACCCTCTCTGATAAAGGAAGCTGACCTCTATTGCATCAATAAAATATGTAAGTCCTAAGTTCTGGGAGACCTCTCCTTGGGTGGTTTCTAACTTGAGACCAGGAATGGGGCTGAGGACAGTAATTTTTTACATAAAATTTAAACTCTAATTATGGCTTCTGCCACAAAAGTCCTTTGATTCAAGGTGTGTTAACTAAGGCATAATTCTTTGCATAAGTATTGCTATTTATCTCATGTGTAATAGGAAAGTCTTTATCTTATTAAGTAGCTCTCTGAAAAAATATATTTTATAATTAAGTAGTTTAGAAAATACATCAATAAAGACACAGCAGATTGATTTCAGACATGTCTTCCTCAACTACAAAGTTTGTTCAAATGTGCTGCATCATATCAGATACCACTGAGCAAATGAATGATATAATTCTGATATTTTAGAACAAAAGAGATATTCTTCAATAAGAGGAAAATGACCTGCTTAAACATAGTGGCAAATATTGGTTTTACTAATAAAAACTTTTTTAAAAATATAACTTTGTTTTAAAAAAAATGCACAAAAATTTCAGTTTTTCTTTAATTGGTGCTCAAAGATATAGACCAATACAGTTTTAAGTCCTCCAAAGTACAACCCCACCTATCTTTGTAACTTTATTTCTATTTTCCCTTTAAACTCATTCTTTCTCATTGAATCTTCTATTTTCCTATGTGCTCAATTTATTCTTTCTCTTCCACCTGGGGAATCTCAGCTTCTGTGCCTTTCCCTTCATTAACTCCATGACTGCAGAAGAACAGTCTCTTTCCACCATATCTGCTGCTACCCACAGTGTTCTCCTTGCATCTTGCTTGGATTATGCTAATGGCCTCCTAAACAGACCTCTAGATTCTACACTTGACCCTCCAATTGATTGATCACGCTTTAATTAGGATAATAGCTGTAAATCCAAAATTGAATTATGGCACTCCCTGCTTAAAACCCTTACTGGGGTCCCACTGCATATAAGATACATTCCAAAATCCTTTACAAAGCCCCATACATCTCTCCATGCTTTGTCTACGACTCTCCTGTTACTCAACTAGGATCCAGCCAATGTGGGCTATTTTTTTTGTCCTTTCTAACCTTTCTTCTTCTTCTTCTTCTTTTTTTGTTGAGACGGGGAGATCAAGGTGATGCTTAATGAGTGCATTAAGCTGATTAAAAAAAAAAAGCTTGTCCATATGGTAGCTGGATAAAGCTCTGAAAATGGTTAGCTACTGGAAGCTCAGAAAATGCTTAGCTGTACTGGAAGGCATCACTTTTGCTGGAAGACCTACCAACCATCTAAAAGTTTTTAAAAGTACTAAAATAATATATTCTTATTGTGACAACAACAATTTTTTTTAAAAAAGTAAGCTTTAGAGATGTTCTTTCAGACTTTTGCCTACATTTAGTAGCCATGCTTACATACAAGTCATTTATTTTTGGACAAACAGAAACACACATTATAATTCCTCTGCTAGGAATGGCTGAATCTCAGACTAGGAGAAGGCTAGAATTTGAGGAGTATTTATAATGCATCTCCTGCAGAAGTCTCTTTGTTTGCTTTTCCCTTGGACTGTGGAGACCGTCACATGAGTCATTACATTTAATAGTTAATTTTTTCCCTTCCAGTGTGAAAATGCCCCTGGGCTACTGCAAACCCTGATACATTATCTTACAGGAAAGCTCTTTCATGGAGAAAGCTTTATCACATTTGCGAGGGATCATTTTGAAAAATCCTGGGATGAACAGCAAAGATGTTCTTACCCCTTTATCTGTCATAGATATTGTCAGTCATGAATTTTTGCCAATGCAGGGTACAGCAAAAACAAAAACTAAAGTAAAAAGTTCTAGTTTGCATTTTCCTTATCGCAAACAATGGTTGATCCTATTATATTTATGAATAATCTGTAATTTCTCTGTGAATTCTCTACTTTTATCTTCTATTCAGCTTGTTACTGGGTTGTTCTTTTTAACTGATTTGCAAAACTTTTTATAAAATTGAATATTGTGGTGGACATGGAGATGTACTATCCAGATCCTCCTTCAAGGATTTGTTGCCTCAGCTGCAGAGAGTGCTATTAGCTGAGAACCTTCAACCATCAGTCCCTTCAGAGATCACCTTAGCTGCAGAGCCACCTTCCCAGAGTAACTTATGTCCAATAACTAACGTGAAGGAGGAAGGGTCCTTTATAAGGTCCTGCCATTCTGGCCCATCAGGAGACAATTCTAACAGGCCATTTTATTGCTAGTACTCCCTGTAAGGTCAGCCCAAACTGTTGTTTGTGTCTGTGTTTCAAATGGACTTTTTTGTCTGCCAAATCCTGAATCTTTCTCCTGCCTTCCATAGGTGTTGATTACATGAACATTTCCTTACAAATATCCTGCTGCAGGGTTGGCTTCTCCCTGAAGAATCCAACCTGTGACAAACATATTTTTCATATGCTGTATCTTGGCAAATATTTTATCAGAAAATATTTCTCAGGCAAATATTGCCTCAGGGCTTTTGTATATTCTCTTCCTTATACCACCTCTCCCTTGGCTATCTCCTACTTGTCCTTTAGCTGTGAGCTGAAATGCCATATGCTTACAGAGGTCTTCCTGATCCTCTATCTAAATTAGATCTCCATTTTATTATTCAGCATAGATTCCTATATTTTTCTTCACAACACTCTCTCAGTTTTTAATTCTATCAATAGATTTATGTGATTATTCATATAGTGACTGAATCCTTCACCAGATTCTAATTCCCAGAAAGACAATTTTTCCATTTTTTCATCATTCTATATTCGGTTATTAACATTCTGCTTGACATGTACATATTTAGTAAAATACTAGTTAATTGAATGAAGGAGTAAAAGAGGGAGGGAAAGGAAGAGTCCTCTTTCTAAAAACATATTTTTCAAGCAAGAAAAACTCCTCAGTTGTTGTTTCTAACCATTCTAATCACAAGCATTATGGACAAAAATTATGAAACCATTCTGCATTATTTTGGGGAGCCCTGACATTCTCTTTTGTTGTGAGCATTGTATCTAATATGAATTAATCTTGTTCATATTTTCTTGCAATGAGTTACATAACATTTATTTTAAGGAATTGCCTTTGGAACCCCGGGTTCTTTTGAATCCAATTTGAAACCCATTATTCTATGTAATTAGAATAGGTATAAAAGAGAAAAAACAGAAGTTACATAAACCATTTAAAAACAAAATTAATTCCCATGGTTCAAGGCCTAAAGGGGAACTCTAGAAAGCGGGCAGAGAAAATGGCTATCTCATTAGATTTTGTTCAGGATCTATTATTACCAATTTAATAGCTCAACCTTTGAATTGTATTACCATGATTACTATATTTATAATATTACAAGGGATTTATAATGTGTCATTTGGAGCTGAAATTTTTCATGATTATTTTAGCCTAGAAGCAGTAATACTATTTAATCAAGCAAAACTTTGTTTTTTTATTCATACCATTTAACAATGTATAGTTAAGCCACATGTGATTCTGTCTGATAGATAAATTGTATTATGCTCAATTTACTAAATATCCAGAAATCCTAAACTCTTAAAACCAAATGTATTCTTCACATCATCTGGACTTGGTTAATGTATTCTTCACATCACCTGGACTTGATTGTCCATGTTCCTATTTTTAAGAAGTACACGGGCCTCAAAACATGGGTTTATTTTCACATAGATAAGATCAGTCAGGAAAAAATTTCTACATGCTAACAACTCCCCCTTTTCAGACAAGGGGGAATAAAAACTAATTTCTCAACCAATTAAATTTCTGTTTGCTGAGTGAGTCTGTTCCTTGGACCATTCGTTTCATTGAAACTTGAATACATTTTTTTAAATAAGGAAGAAAAATATTTAAAAAAATAAGTAAAGGATAGGTATCTTATCTGCTCTTTAATCATGATATCCTAAGAAAAAAATCCAAAGCACCAACATCATTGCTTTTTGTTTTGTTTTTGTTTGCTTTATCCTCCATTATTCACTTCTGCCAAGTTACTCCAAAGGACAAAAGAGAAAGTATATATGTCTCTTCTGTTTGCTAGGTGTGTGGTCAATTCTGAGGCATTTAGGGGATCAGTGCACTTACATTTATTAAAAATATTGCATCTTTATTTTCACTAACTTCTAACTAAAATTTAGTATTTATGAATGTAGGTAATAAACCCCGTAGTAGTGTTAGTAGTACCCATGACTTGTGTCTCCAACAGAAACGGCAGATAATTGTTATATCACATTCCAGATGTTGCAGATTTCTCTATCATTTATACCCATCACTACTTCAAAATTATGGTAGTTATTATATCTGCTGCTAGATCTACTCATTTAATGCCTCAATGAAGAAGCAAGTATGTTATTAGATAACAAAGTTTTTCCTAAAATATTTTTTGTAAATATACTTCAATATAATGAGTTTCTGTTTTAACTATTTTACTTTATACATTTACAAACATTATTTTGAGAATGGTTTCATAGTCCTAATAAGGCTGCCAACACAATGTATGAAACAAAAATGGTCAAAAACTCTGAAAGCAGTTATTTTCAACCTTATTAAATGGAACTTTCCTCTTTTCTAAAAATTGAGGTGAAATTCACAAATTCTAAAATCACTCTAAAATTTACTATTTTAGAGTGTACAGTTTAGTAATACTGTGCAACCACCACTTCCCTCTGGTTTCAAAATATTTTCATCATCCTAGAAGACACCATAAATTTTAAGTAATCATTCCCTGTTCCTCCCTCCCCACTCACCTGACAACCACTAATCTCTTTCTATCACTGTGGATTTGCCTATTCTGAATATTCCATATAAGGAAAATCATACATTATGATGACTTCTTTCACTTAACATAATGCTTTTGGTGTCCATTCAAGTCATAGACTACATGAAGTCTTCATTCCTTTTTAATGGCAGAATAATATTTTATAGGATCTATATATCACAATTTGTTTATCCAACCCAACAACAAAATGACAAACAATATAAATTTAAAAATGAACAATGAACTGAAATAGACATTTGTCCAAAGAAAATATATAAATGGCCAACAAATACATGAGCAAATGTTGAACTTCATTAGTCATTAAGGAAATGCAAATCAAAATCACAAATGATATACAACCGCTGGATGGCAACACTAATTAAAAAGCAAACAGAGAATATGAAATGTTGAAAAGGATGTGGAGAAATGTAAACCTTTGTACACTGCTGGTGGAAATATAAAATGATGCAGTTGCTGTGGAAAACAGTTTGGTAGTTCCTAAAAATGCTAAATATTGAATTGCTATATGACCCATCTATTCCACTTCCAGGTGTATACCCCAGAGAAATGAACACATAACATATATCTTCACAGAAATTTATATTTTAATGTTTATAGTAGCATTATTTATAATTGCCAAAAGAAGGAAACAACTCAAATGTCCACCAATGAATGAATGAACAAAACTTACATTTTAATGAAAAATCTTTTGTAACAGCATCTTTATTTTTCTGAAATGAAATTGATAGATAATAAAACCTGTTCGCTTAAAAATTTCAAAAAATTAGCATAATGCCTAACTGTTACAGAAAGAAGACATAAAAGAAAAGTAATTTTCAATAAAACTATGTGTAGTTCAATATGCAAATGCTCAGGCACAGTACTCAAGACATTTGAAGAAGTCGTACGTTTGCATCTCCAAGTAGAATCACTGCAAATTGAGAACTTTAAATGCAGAATGATAAAGTGTGCAGTATTAGTAATTCAAATACCATAAACATATTAAGCAATGCAAAAAATAACCCTGCTTATATGAAAAATGATATTAGTTTTTAGGCTGAGATATATATTTCTAAAAGCAGGTTTTTCAGCTTCATGAATGTCTGATGAGACATTTGGGAGCAATGTGGCACAACTCTTTTTTGTGCAGGGCTGTTTTCAGTGTTATTGGGTATACAGCATCCCTAGTTCCTATATACTGAATGGCAATAAGCTCCTTAACCACTGTGACATCAGAAACACTCTGACAGTTTCAACATGCCTCCTTGGGGGTAGTACTTCCCCTTTGAGAGTCTCTGACCCAATGCTTACTGCCCTTGAATCTTGAAATTTCTCTGAAGATTCATGCTCATTTCTTAAAATTAAATGCAAGTTCTGCATTCTATGATATAGTATAAGGGTGATTACTTAAATATGCATGTAACTCTCATCTATCTGAACTGTATGGAAGCCAGCCTCAGTACATTACATCTTCCTTAAAATACAAGTCTAACTCCAAAACCATTAATGAGTCATATAGATGACTTTGTAGTCTTCAAAGGGAGTGTTAGGAAACAGGTACATTTCATCACACACAGTAAAACTTCCTTAAAATCCTCCTAAGTCTTTTTACTCTTTTCTCAAAGTCCTTCTCACTTCAAATATCTATCAACTCAACTTTATCAGACAAACTGACCAGATCAAAATGAAATTCTGTGACGAAGTTTCCTGTTCCCTTCTTCCAGATGGGCACAGACTCTTCAGTAGTTACCTTGGTATTTGCCCTATTGTCACTTTATGAAAATGGTTGGATGAGGCTTGAGGTCCACGAGATTTAGTTTTTAAGACATTCAGAGCTTAGAAACCGATGTACAGGAACATATTGGCCCTCAAATCTGCTCTCTCCAGTCTTGCCTCCTGGCCTCATTCTGAGTTCTGGCTTGTTCTGACTCTTCCAAGAGTTGTGGTATTGGCAGTTTACAGTTCCTTCCTCTAAGCAGTTAATTAAGACTTTGGTTTAAAACAAATTTATTTGTTCTCAGGAACACTTCAGACAATGGACAGTCAAGAAAAGAATTTGAAACAATGTCACTTCAGAAAGTAAAACAAAATTTACTGTTGCTTTTAGGCGTTTTTAAAGCTGTCACCAAAATTAAAAATTTGAAAACCCACTATATGCTCTCTATTTGTCAGGTTAGAGGCATCAGGCCAATTGGAAATCTCTTTTTTCTTTTGGACTAAATAGGTAACATATTTTCTTCATTTCAGGTACCCAGAGCTATGTCCTAGTATTTGAGTTGAACAATCTTTTCAAGAATTTTTACAAAGGACATCCTGTTGAATTATTATGCTGGTATGAATCTGGGAGATAAATGTGACATCTAAGAAACATAAAGAGAAAATGATTACCAGTGAACTATTGCCTCAATCAGAAACTCATCCTATGTATATTAAGAAGCCTTGAAATTGGGAGCTAAAGTTAGTTGCTATTTAATAGTTACCTGTGTTGAAAAAACAATTTTGATATTTCAAAGTAAGTGTTCAGAAGCTCTTCAAAAAGGGCCTCTAAGAATTTAAGTTTTGTTCATTAAGTTGGTAGAAGTAGGGTAGTGAAAGAGGTGGGTAAAAGTCTATAAAATGAAAATTAGAAAGGACATTTGCTTAAAAATAAAACTATACAAGGGGCAACCTCTTCAGGTCCCCTCCTCCTGTGGAAGCTTCTCTGTCCTCTCAATAAATCCTGCTTACTCAAAAAAAAAAAAAAAAAAAAAAAAAGAAAGAAAAGAAAAGAAGAAGAAGAAAAAACTATAAACTCTACAAAATGTTCTCAACAATAATAAAGAATAGCATGTTAGAATCTCTGAAAGAGTAAAACCATTCATAGAATGCCCACAGGGTAGCCATGTTCCACTTAACATCAAATGATTAATATTTTTTCAGACTAGATCACAAAAGTAGCAGGGTGTGCTGATACTCAAGCAACAGGAATTCAGGTTAAGATCAGATACCTAGCTGGGCTCGGTGGCTCAGCCTGGAATCCCGCGCCTTTGGGAGGCTGAGGTGAGTGGATTACCTGAGCCTGTGGGTTTGAGACCCGCCTGGGCAGCGAGACCTCACCTCTACATCAAAAAATCAGCCGGGCGTGGTAGCGAATGCCTGTAATTCCGGCTACTGGGAAGGCTGAGGCGGAAGGATCACCGGAGCCCAGCAGG